>NC_056728.1:250550594-250730594 GCF_019279795.1 Protopterus annectens | reverse complement strand
ACTTTTTCTCTTAGTTCTCTGAATTATTTGGCTTATGCTATTAGTTTCCAGAGGGATTTTACTAAGGAACTGTCCAAATCTTGTTCAGTATATTGCCTGCCGATATTCAGAAAACTGTGGAGTCCCAGCTAGCTACCCTACAGTACACTTCCAACATAGTCATGCGACTGCTGTCTAATCCCGCTGATGGAGCGACCAGAGTGTCAGGCAATGACATAACCATGCGGTATCATGCCTGAATGCATTTATGACTTTGTGGAATGCTTCAAGATATGCTTTGTGAATGCCCCTATGATGCGTCCACACTTTTTGGACTGAAAGACAGATTTACTATGCGTCAGTAGGATGGCAAGACTCCCTCTGCAGTGGGAATCAATTTTTTCCATTCATCAAAGATCCTTTTCTAGGAGTCAAGAGGATGGGGATGAAGATGTGGCTCCGATAATCACAGATTTCATATCATGATTCTCTTTAGGATAGACCTCCTTGTGGCAGAGGTGGAGGTAATTCAAATGGACGTCCTCTAGGGTCAGGGGTGAACTGCAAAACCAGGGCTTCTCCAGTCCTTTTTCAGAGAAGTCCTATCAGTGCCCCTGAATGGCTGCCCGACTGCTGCACTCTGGAGGCAGTAGTGTGCTTCTCTTTGCACCCACAAGTCTGGCAAAACATAGCCACAGATTCATGGGTGCCAAAGTTAACTTCCAGAAGCTACTCCATTCTGTTGTCCCTTTCTACTCAGTGAAAAAGAAATGCTCACGATGTTCCACCGTTTCAGTGAGAACCAACAGCATGAAAAATTTCAAAACTGCTTGAAAAAAAAGTCAGCCAACCGGTCTCCCAAGACTAGTTAGATTCCGGAGTCTGTCAAAGGTGCTTTTTTAGTGCCAAAGAAGATGGGGGACCTTAGACCCAGACCCATTTTGGATTTCAGTCATATCAATCAATTTGTGAAACAGACAAAATTCCAGGTGGTCATAATCTGGTCAAGCCATATTACCTCTAATAAGGAAGGGTGATTGGATGTGCTCAGTAGATCTTCCGGATGCTTACTATCATATGAAGATAGAGAAGAGGTCCAGGAGATTCCTGTATTTCCAGCTGGCAGTCAATCACTGTCACTTTCGAGCCCTGTCTTTTGGTCTCTCCACAGCCTCCAGGGTTTTCACCAAGATGATGGCAGCGGTGATAGAGGGCTTGAGGTTGCTAGGGTTCCAAGTTTTTCCCCGACTTGATGATTGGCTCCGAACTGGTATCTCCAGTCACCTACTGCTACAGCATCTGGATCTTGCACTCCATTTGTTACTGGAGTTAGGAATTACAGTAAATCTTTCCAAGTGTCAACTGACACCAACCCAACAAATAGAATTTATAGGATGCCATCGCAATACCTTCAGGGAGGTTGATTTTACACCTCTTAGCTTTAATGGCATCAGCAATACTGATGGTCCCACTAGCCAGGTACCACATGAGTACTCCAGTGGAACCTAGTAGTACAGTGATCTCGGAGCATGCACCTCCTACATGCGAAGATTTGACTCGCCCATATCTGCACATGACACATTGCCTGATGGATAATGTCCTCATCAGTAACCAAGAGTCATCCATTCAACAAGCTGTAGTACCTATGGATGCTTCTGTTCTAGGGTAGGTGAGTGGGACATTATGAAGGGGGGCATAGTCCAAGGTACATGGTGACACATAGAGGCTAATCTTGATATCAGCGTCTTAGAGATGAGAGTGTTCCTTTCAGCACTGCAGGCATTCCAGGATAGAATATATGGCAATGGTATGGTACATCAGCAAACCCGGAAAAACCCATTCTTATCCACTGTGCCAAGATGCCATGAGAATTTGGCAGTGTGTGATGTCTTTACACTGCGTTTGATAATGCACATCCTAGGATCATCCATTTTTCTAGCGGACAGATTAAGCCGGACTATCTTGAGACCTCATGAGTGGTCACTCAATCCAACAGTGGCAAGTCTGAATGTTAAGTTGTCAATCTCGCCTTCATTCTTGCTGGATGGGTTCGGAGCCGACCTCGGCTCCGACTCGGCCACTCTAAAAGCTCGAGAGTTGGTTCCACCGGCTCGAGGCTCCCCTTATATCCCACACTGCTAGGCGGTATTACCTCAGATCTCGTTTGCCGCTACAGCGATCGAGGTGTGTTGTTTTTCTACCGGCTCAGGTCAGTTCATTAGATCAGTCTAATAGTTAATTTAAACCCCCTTAACTTAGTTCTTTTTTCATTATTTCCTTAGTTTAGTGGATTTTGATCTTTTTCTACCCTTTTATCCACCCTTTTTACCTTAAGAACTTATTGTTCTTTCCTTAGGCCTTCGGGCCCTCCATCCCTAATAGTGGAGTGTATGTGCTTTTTTGTAGGGATATATAAAAATTAAACTAAATTTATTACTTTTAACTTAGTTTAAACTTTATTACTGATAGTGTAATCGGTGTGTGTACGTTTTTGTGTAGTGGTTACACTTTCTGTTCCTTGAAAATGTCCAAGGATTCAAAGGTCTCAGGCTTCAAGAAGTGTGACTCGTGCTGTCAGAAAATGTCTCTGACAGACTGTCGCACTTCTTGTGTTTACTGCCTGGGACCTTTACACCTGCAGGACTCTTGTGCTGTATGCCATGGCTTCAGCCCTAGAGTCCTGCAGGAAAGAAAAAATAAACTTATTTTAAGAGGTTTGCTTAAGCCTGAGGGTTCCCTTACTGTTACTTCGGGCAAACCCTCTAAGGCTTCTAGGTCCTCGACTCCAGCTTCTGAGTCGAGGCCTAAGGCTTCGAAACCTCCTTGAGCCGATGAGTCTCAGACTGCAGCTTCTGTGGTTTCCTCGGCTCCGGCTGGAGCCGAGGCATTGGAAATTACTATGTCGGCTCCGATCAGACCATCGGAGCCGACATCTAGAAAGAGGTCTAGGTCACCATCCCTTGGCTCCGTTCATTCGGCTCCAGCATCTCCCTTGCTGTCTGAACGGAGCCATAGATCTCACTCCTCTAGGTCATCGAGGCTTTCAGATCATGACCTTCAGAGGGTAGTGAGTCGACTTCTTAAGTCCGAGGCACTGGCCCAAATGCTTCAGAGCCCGACTCATCAGTCGATGCTTGACCCTGTTCCTCAAAATGTTCCTCCTCCGACTCCTTTGAGCTCGGAGCCGGGGCGTTTCGGAACCGAGACTGTGGTAGCGTCGGAGCCGATACAAATGTCTTCGGCTCCGATTTCTTCCTTGGAAGATTCTCGGCGCCGGACTTCCCTCGTCGGCTCCGAGGGGGTGAGTGGCATCGGACCCTTGTCCGACCCCGCTCTCCCTCTCGGTGCCTCGGCGCTGGTGAGTTCGGCTCCGACATCGGCCTCGGAGCCATCACTGTCGGTGCCGAGGGGGGTTCTCAGCTTTTCGGAGCGGGGACCTCTGGCTCTGCCTGACAGGGGTGCGTTCGAGGTCATGCGGAGTGTGTTGGAACCTGGTTCAGCTCCACAGTCGGCTCCGTCCGCCCCTCCCTCTTCGGTGCCTCAGGTTATGTCTACTCACTCCCTCATCCCAGACCGCAGAGAGCCAGCTCCTCAAGAATCCTCTGTGGGGATCTCATCCTCTTCCGAGGCCTCTCCTGAATTGGCAGGGGAGCCCCCTAGAAAGAGTAAGTGTAAGAGGAAACACATAGACTCACCTGAGTCTGTCACCTCTGACACAGATTTAGAGGATTCCGAGGGTTCCCCCCGTTCCCCTTCTGAAGATGTCTCCTTTGCAGACATTCTAGAAATACTGAAACAGAGGGGAAATTGGCCAGCCCTTAACCCTTCGGAGGATGAATCTGTGTATCTTGAGGCGTTTGGCTCTTGCCCTTCCACCTCCTGGGTGTCCCCCCCCCCCTTTGACCCCCTCATGCAGGTGGTAGCAAAAAAGGCTTGGACGGCTCCTGATTCAGTGGACCCCACTCCCAGGAGACCTTCAAAGTTTATCACGGCACTAACAGATAAACAATTTCTGACCGAAGGAGTTTCTGTGGATGCTATGGTGGTAGCTGCTGCCACTAAGAAGGAACTAGCTGATCCTTCGGTGCCTGTCCATCCTCCTAACAAGGAATCTAGGTCTATGGACAGGTACGGGAAGCGGATGTTTTCGTCAGCGACCTTTACTATGCGTTCGCTGAACTACCTATGCCATTTCACTCGTCTTCAAAGAGATTTGATCAAGGAAGCGAGTGACATGTTGAAGGATCCTACGGCTGTGGGTTTTCAGGACAAGATGAACACTCAGCTGGCTACCCTAAATTCTATAGCTAACTCCTCCATGCCTCCTTTCATATGCGGCTGATGGAGCGAGCAGAGCCGCAGGGACAGGTGTGGCCTTACGCGCATGCCTGGATGCAGCTATGCAACTGCGGACCCTTTAGAACGTCTTTCACTAATTCCCCGTTTGATGGATCATCTCTTTGGTCCTCAAGTGAAAGAAACCTTGACTAGGTGCGAGACGGATGGCAAGACTCTTTCTGCCGTCGGAGTCCGTTTTTCTACTCCTTCTAGGCCTTACCCCAAAGGCCAGAAAAGTGGGAAAATGTGGTTCCAAACAATCTCAAGGGACTTTGCCTGACGACAGAGTCGGTTCCCCGCCAGAGGCAGAGGGGGGAACAATAATGGTAGACGTCGCCCTAGAGGCAGGGGGGGTCCGCAGAACCAGGGCAATCGAGAAACCTTCTCCGATAAGCCCTTTCAGCATCCCTGAGGTGTTGCCCGACTGTCCACCTTCGTTGGCAGTCGGGGGAAGATTGTCACTGTACCCAGAAGCCTGGCGATCCCTAACTCAAGACAAGTGGGTACAGTCCATCATTTCCGAAGGCTATTCCATTCCGTTCTTTCGTACTCCAAATCGATCAAAAAAATCCCTTCCAGATGTTCCACCCGCTCAAAGGGATCAAGCAGCTTTGGAAATTTCAAAGTTGCTTGCAAAAAGAGCCATTCAGCCAGTACCAGCAGACCAGCAAGGATCCGGAATCTACTCCAAATTCTTTTTGGTTCCAAAGAAAACAGGGGACTGGAGACCCATTTTGGATCTCAGTATCTTGAACAAGTCGGTCAAGAAAACAAGATTTCGGATGGTCACGCTACAATCCATCCTACCCCTTTTGGGAAAGGAAAACTGGATGTGCTCTATAGACCTCCAGGATGCGTACTATCATATAAAATGAACAGATGCTCCAGGAGATTTCTCCGCTTCCGGTTGGGAACCAGTCACTTTCAATTCAGAGCCCTGCCCTTTGGTCTCACCACTGCCCCGGTGTTTACCAAATGTATGGCAGTGGTAGCTTCTCACCTGAGACGTCAAGGATTCCAGGTGTTTCCATATTTGGACGACTGGCTCCTCACAGCTCCTACCAAGCATCTTCTGTTAATGGCCAGAGACTACACCTTTCGCATTTGTCAAAAGTTAGGCATCTCAATAAATTGCGAAAAGTCTGTTTTGTCGCCTTGTCGTGCTATTACCTTCATAGGCGCAAATCTAGACACAGTCAACATGTCTGTGAGACTAACAGACCAAAGAATAGCAGACATACGCAAACTGGTCTCTTTTCTCTTCCACAGCAACAGAGCCAAAGTAAGATTAGTTCTGAAAGTACTAGGGATTATGGCGGCTGCTATCCTCTACTTCTATTAGCCAGATTCCACATGAGAATCCTTCAATGGATGCTCTTCACACAATGGTCGTACCAGGAACTTCCGATGTCCCACACCATTATGATTACGCAAGCATGCAAGAATCATCTTCTTTGGTGGGTTTCTTCCCCTCAGCTCTTACTGGGAAGACCCTTTGTTCCTCCCTCTCCGGTTGCTACTCTGACAACGGACGCCTCCCTGATCGGGTGGGGGGGGCATTATCAGGGCAGAACAGTCCAGGGCATATGGCAACCAGACGAATGCCACTTGCATATAAATGTTCTAGAGATGAGAGCAGTGCTTTTAGCGTTGCAAGCCCTTCAAGACTCTCTTCCCTTGGGAACGATAGCAATCCAGACGGACAATATGTCTGTAGTGTGGTATATCAACAAACAAGGCGGAACCAGGTCCTATCCTCTATGTCGAGAAGCACTCAGACTGTGGCAATGGGCGATTTTTTCTCAGCGGTTTCTGATAGCAACGCATATCCCCGGGAAGTCCAATCTAATCGTGGACAAATTGAGCAGAGCTATACTCATGCCTCACGAGTGGTCTCTGAAAGATTCTATTCTGGAGAAAATTTTTCTCAAGTGGGGTCAGCCTTGCTGCGACCTTTTTGATACTCCCCAAAACAGCAAGTGCAGAGATTATTTCACCCTATTCCCGTTACCAGGCCAGCCCAGCAGAGACGCTCTAGTCCAGGTTTGGCCCCGGGGACTTCTGTATGCATTTCCTCCCTTCCCACTAATCTCTCAAGTGATACAGAAAGCTATCGCTCAGAAGGCCTCATTGATCCTCATTGCTCCTTACTGGCCTCGACAGGTTTGGTTCCCCTTCCTACATCAATTTCTGTTGGAGCAACCTTGGCATCTGAACCTAGTTCAAGATCTTTTGATCCATCAATCGGGTCAATTACATCTCTCCCTCCCCTCTCTGAACCTCACTGATTGGTTCCTCCAATTCCAACCTTAGCCAGGCTTCCTCAAATATCTCACTCTGTTCGAGATATTTTGATAGCTTTCCATAAATCTTCCACTCGGAAGATTTATCTTAGTAAGTGGAAATGTTTTGCCTATTGGGCTCAAGGAAGGGACATAGATCCTTTCACTGCTTCCATCCAAATAGTCCTTGATTTTCTAGCTGAACTCTTCCATGCAGGTTCATCTCCTTCTACTCTTAAAGTTCAATTGGCAGCCATTTCCAACTTTCATGTGGGCATCTCAGATTCTGCCATCATGCCTCACAAGCTTTGCAAAGCCTTTTTGAAGGGAGTTTTTCTTCTCAGACCTCCTATAAGAAATCCTCCTCCTTCTTGGGACCTTAATTTAGTTCTCACATCTTTGATTCTTCCCCCGTTCGAACCTGCAGCTTCCTGTTCATTAAAATTGCTATCCTGGAAGACTCTCTTTCTGGTAGCCATTACTTCAGCTAGAAGGGTCTCAGAACTTCATGCACTCAGCAGTCGACCTCCGTATCTATTGTTTCATAAAGACAGAGTGTCCTTATGAACCAATCCATCCTTCTTACCTAAAGTGGCCTCTGTATCTAACCTAAATCAAAGCATTGACCTCCCTGTGTTTTTTCCTAACTTTTCTAACAGGTCTGAACAAAATTGCATTGGCTAGATGTTCATCGTCAGTTAAGGTATTATTTGGATAGAACCAAACAGATCAGGAAAACTGACCAATTGTTTGTCTCTTATGCAGAAGGCAGAAAGGGACTTTCAGTTTCGAAAGTATCACTCTCTAGATGGCTAACATCTCTGATTTCCTTTGCTTATGAAATTAGACACCAAAAGCTGCCTAACAAACCTAAGGCTCACTCCACCAGAGCCTTGGCTACTTCTATAGCCTTCCAAGACAGGCTGCCTATTGACACCATTTGTGCAGCGGCTACTTGGGCTACTCCTCACACTTTCATTTCTCATTACAAGTTGGATTTAGCTTCTAGACATAGAGCTAACTTTGGTTCCACTGTTCTCAAGAGTCTGTTCCGATAGGCCACCCGGGACAAGGTGCTAGGGACGCGGTCCCATCCAGCAAGAATGAAGGCGAGATTGACAACTTAACATATAGAAGTTATGTTCTTACCATAACGTTCCATGTTAGTTGTCTTCTTCTCGCCTTCTTTCTTGCGTCCCACCCTCCTTCCCCCTAGTTTGGACAGACCTAGAGGAGTTTGATTGTGACCTCTCTTTCTACCACCTCTATTGTAGATAGGTATATGCTATTCTGTGCATATATTCCTTCAGGTTTTCAGGTCACCTTCTTTCCTTCCTTTTATAGAGGTGGGGTTTTCCCTTTTCCAGTGGTTCTGGAGTTATTTTTGGCTGGGCATAGCTTACAAACGAGATCTGAGGTAATACCGCCTAGCATTGTGGGATATAAGGGGAGCCTCGAGCCGGTGGAACCAACTCTCGAGCTTTTAGAGTGGCAGAGTCGGAGCCGAGGTCGGCTCCGAACCCATCCAGCAAGAAAGAAGGCGAGAAGAAGACAACTAACATGGAACGTTATGGTAAGAACATAACTTCTATTTTTCCATCACTGGGGCCAACCTTGCTGTGATCTGTTTGCCTCCTATCTCGGAAAGAAAGGCAACAGTTACTTTGCCTTGATCCCTTCACTGGGTCAGTCAATGAGGGAAAACTGTGGTCCACATTTGGCTCTGGCCTTCGGTATGCTTTTCCCTCTTACTACTAATTTATTTATTTATTGACATTTGATTACCAAGAAAGTCCAACTAGGAAGGAGCCCATTTTCAGAGGAGACCCTAGGAGAAAAGCTCCAAAGTATTAGAAAACATTTTAAGAACAATAAACATGATATTGTCAATCTTCATTTAATCCCTGCCTCTGGGTTTGGCTTCGTATCTCTGAACCGACTCGGCCATTACTCCAGCTTGTGCCTTCCAGAAACTCTTGAGCTTAGCTGTACCCAGAATGGTTCTCTCAAGATTACCTCAGATCTCGTTTGCCTCTAAGTGCCAGATGCATTCCTCTGTTGTCAGCTCTCGAGCTAGCCATTTCTTATCACTGTAAGTGTTGCTTACCTTTTTCAAATTATTTACGGAGTAGTTCTTTCTCTAAAGTCTTATTCTTTATCCGGCTCCTTTTTCCTAACTTTATTGGTGTGTTTCTCCTGTTTATCATCATTGGTAGTTCTCCCTTCCTTTGCTTACCTTGCAGTAATGTTCCATACCGTTGTTGGTACTTCTTAACCTTTATCTTGTTACTGCTGCAGTAAATCTTTCGTACCATCATTGGTACATTTTTTCCTTTCTGACAAAAAAAAAAAGAGAAAAACTTAAGATCTGAAGTAGGAACTTCATTTGTCAGCAACCTGTGGGGATACGGATCCGATCTCGGATCCGAGCCGGCAACTTCAGTCATAGCATAGATCCAAGCTCCTAGCTCCTCCCCCTTACCCATAATCCCCTGCCTGCCCTAACTGACCTCAGATCTAGTTTGCCGCTCTTCAAGCAACAGCTAGGTTCAGAGCTCTTAGCGTTTTTGCGAGAGAAAAAGTTTTTTATTTCTTCTTTCTGAGTGACTGATTGTGTGTGTGGTAGGTTTACCCTTACACTATTTTATATCTTATATATTTTTAATTTAATTTAAAAATATTTCTCCCTCCCCCGCTGGTCGTAGCATGTGTGTGTGACTGAGTGTTAGGGGCCTAGTGAGTGTGCTTTTCTACAGTAATGTCGGAGGCCCCTAAAGCAATTTTTTCGAAATGCACCGAGTGTGGTCACAAGCTTTCACTGGCTGATGGCCACACTCGGTGCGTTAGGTGCCTTGGGGTTGAACACCTCTCTTCGGGTTGTGCGATTTGCGCGGCGTTCAACCCCAGGGCACTCAAGGATCGAAGGTCGAAGCTAGTTCTGGCAGGCCTTCTGCCCCCAGACTCTGCTTCGGCCTCCAGTACTTCGGTGCCCGCTACCCCCTGGTAGCGGTCACTCCTGCCTCTCTTCCTCCGACCGGGACTCAACCTCCCGCTTTGGCTCCGGAGGATAGGGAGGCCAGGAAAGAGAAGCGGCGGGAGAAGCACCTTAAGCGGCGGGCCGAGGACTCCTCATCGGCCCCGCCTGCCAAGAGGACTTCCCGTCCACGTCTTCTCGATCTCCTCCTCCTCTGATCCGATTCCCTTGTTTCTCCCCGGGACCCGAGGAGGAGGTGATCCGGTCCCCGTCGAGGTCATAGAGGCAACACTCCAGGTCTGCCTCGGTGGCCTCATCGAGGTCCACTTTTAGCATGTCTGATGCGGACATGGACCGGATGATGAGGAGATTCATCCAGGCCCAGATGCAGATGGGAGTGCTCTTGCCCCCCCCCCCCCCTGGGGGGGAGCACGACCCCTTTTTTTGTTCCTATAGCTCCTTCTCCGACCCGCATTCCGGGCTCGGAGCCGAGCCACATTGGATCTGGGGGTAGGTCGGAGCCGACCGTGCTGGGCACGTCTGCTCCGACTGTTCCCTCGGTGTCGGATCCGACCTCTCGGAGCTGTGGGCCGAGCTTTGGATCCGAGGGATTCGGTGTGCTTCGGCTCAGTCTCGGTCGCAGCACACTGGTCCTTCGGATCCGACATTCTGGGCGCCGGGTCCGATCCCTGCTTCGGATCCGAGTGGGAGTCGGATCTCGGATCCGTCAGATCGGCTCCCCCTCGGCATTCGCTGCGTTGGAGAGGGCACTGTCGAGTGCTTCCAGGCCTCCGGTCCTGGCTTCGGCTCCCTCCCGCACTCCTTCTCATCTGGTCCTGGTCCTGGCTCCCCTCATCCGGCCCTCGGGGCAGCCTGCCTCAGCGCCTTTAGGAGTTCCAGTGGAACAGGATACAGCCCGTGAGGACTCCTCGGACAGCTCCCCCGACGAGATTTCTCACAAGGCAAAGTGCAAAAGGAGGCATATGGGACTCCCCTGAGAGTCTCACTGAAGATACGGACTTGGATGAAGGGGAAGGCTCCCCTAGATCACCCCCCCGAGGATGTCTCCTTTGGATACATCATGGAAATGCTCAAAATCAGGGGTGGGTGGTCTGCCCCCAAGGCTTCCTCTGAGGAGTTCGTATTCCTTGAGGCGTTTGAGGCAGGACCATCTACCTCTTGGGTGTCCCCTCCACTCGACCCTCTGGTGGATCTCATATCCTCTAGGGCTTGGAAGGAACCGGACACCATAGAGCCGATCCCCAAGCGTCCAGACAAAATTTTGAGCCCCCCTGCAGAGAGATCACATTGGAGCACAGATCCCCCTGTGGATGCCATGTTGGTGGCTGCAGCCACCAAGAAAGAGTTGGCTCAGGAGAGCCCCACGGTTCATCCTTTGAGCAAGGAGTCTCGCGCGATGGACTGTCTTGGGAAGCAGGCCTTCAGTTCAGCGACCTTCTCTATGAGGGCCTTGAACTACATGGCACACGTCATTCGGATGCAGCGGGATCTAATTAAGGAATACGCTGCTTCCCCCCCGGGGTCCATGTCGGAGGGAGACAAGGATTTGCACTCTTCCCGAATGGCCACCCACTCCTCTATCTCTCATACCTCTATGCGGCTATTGTCTCATGCTACAGAGGGAGCCGCTAGAGCTGGTGGAGTCGGGCTTGTCATGAGGAGACAGGCCTGGCTCCGTCACTGTGACTTCTCGGAACCCTTTAAGGTGTCATTCGCGAATGCCCCTTTTGATGGTTCTGCACTGTTCAGCAAAACCGTACGCAACACTCTTGTCCAGAGCGAGAAAGACGGGAAGACCTTGTCTGCCATCGGAGTCTGCTTCTCTGCACCCCAGAGGTCCTTTTCCAAGAACCAAAAGGGTCAGAAGAAGATGTGGTTCCGAAAATCGCATCAGTCTTAGTCTGCTCAGGACAACCAGTTCTCTCGTGGCAGAGGAGGACAGGGAGGATGCCGCCCCAGAGGCAGAGGGGGTTCTAGGAATTTTGGGTCCAGAGAACCTTTCTCGGAGGGGCCCATGCAGAACCCCTGAGGGGTTTCCCGACTCCTCCACTCTGGAGGCAGTCGGGGCGTTTTTCGAAGCACCTGGCAAAATGGGAGTCCATAACAACAGATCGCTGGGTGCTTCGTATTATGTCCAGAGGTTACCAAATTCCCTTCATAGTAAACCCCAGAATCAGAAGCCTTCCCGACGTCCCACCCAGTCAAAGGAAGGCGGCTGCTGTAGAAATTTAGCAGCTTCTACAAAAAAGAGCTATCCAGCCCGTCCCCCCAGATCAAGTCGGATCAGGGTTTTACTCCAGGTTCTTTCTGGTGCCAAAAAAGACAGGGCCTTGAGGTCCATCCTCAACCTCTCTCTCCTAAACCTGGCGGTACCCAAAGAGAAGTTCCGATTGGTCATGTTGCAATCCGTCCTCCCCATATTGTGGGAGGACGACTGGATCTCCTCTATAGACCTCAAGGATGCGTACTATCACATTCTAGTGGACAGGCGTTCCAGGAGGTTCCTCCGCTTCCGGCTGGGAACCTGTCACTTTCAATTCAGGGTCCTCCCCTTCGGTCTCACCTCAGCCCCCAGGGTGTTCACCAAGGTCCTAGCGGTAGTAGCGGCCCACCTGAGACTCCAGGGAATTCAGGTCTTTCCATACCTGGACGACTGGCTCCTCACAGCCCCAACAAGGCATCTACTTTGTTCATGCAGGGACTATTTTCTCGGTCTGGCTCCACTATTAGGATTAACCATTAGCATGACCAAATCCTCTCTCATCCCTACACAGATGTTGGATTTTATAGGGGCGAGACTGGATTCCAGTCAGATGCTTGCGTTCTTGACTCCAGATCGGCTTCGGAACCTGATATTGCACGTGCAGGCCATTCTTCATCTGCAAACTCCTTCGGCGGAATTGATTCTGAGGGCCCTAGGATCTATGGCGGCTGCAATCCCTCTGCTGCCATTGGCCCGGTTGAACATGAGGGTTCTGCAATGGACCCTCCAGGTACAATGGTCCCTGTCTCACTACCCCCTGTCTCACCCCATTTCCTTAAGCAAGGCTTGCAGAAAATCGCTGCTGTGGTGGCTCCAGTCTCCCAACCTTCACACGGGACGTCCCTTCTCACTACCTCCGCCAGTCGACACAGTGATCATGGACACTTCTCACGTGGGGTGGGGGTGAGGGGGGCATTTTTCAGGCAGGACAGTCCAAGGCACATGGAACGACGTAGAGACCTGTTTGCGTATCAATGTCCTAGAGATGAGAGCTGTGCTTTTGACGTTGTAGGCACTACACAACTCTCTTCCGGTAGGGACAATTGCGGTACAGACAGACAACATGTCGGTAGTCTGGTACATCAACAAACAGGGGGGAACCAGGTCTTACCCCCTTTGCCGCAAGGCCATGAGAGTGTGGGAATGGGCGATTTCCACCAACCGCTTTCTCATAGCAACGCACATTCCGGGATGGTCTAACATTCTAGCGGACAGACTCAGTCGTACTATCCTGACTCCTTACGAGTGGTCGCTCAACCACCGAGTCGCAGAGCAAGTATTTGCTCGATGGGGGCGACCTTGTTGTGATCTTTTTGCCTCTCCTTCAAACATGAAATGCAACGATTACTTCGCTCTGATCCCCCCTCCGGGGGAGTCCCCGAGAGACTCTCTAGTTCATGCTTGGCCTCCCGGTCTGCTTTATGCTTACCCTCCTCTTCCCCTGATGTTGAAATTATTACAGAAAGCCAGGCAGCTGGGGAGCAAAATGATCCTCATTGCCCCATTCTGGCCTCGTCAGACGTGGTTCCCTTACCTATGGTCTCACCTAGTGTATCCACCATGGATTCTGGATCCCATTCCGGATCTCATTTCTCATCCTCTCGGTCTTCCGACTCCGAACCTGGTCAACCTCAAGCTGACGGCTTGGTTGCTCCAGTTCCACTCCTCATAAGGACTCCCGGGATCTCATCACCAGTCAAAGCCATTCTTGTAGCAGCTCACAAGCCTTCCACCAGGAAGGTTTATCGGAGTAAGTAAAAACGCTTCACCATTTGGGCAGAACACCGTCTTTAGACCATTTTACAGCCCCGATATTGTCGATTCTAGATTTTCTAACCTCTCTCTTTCACCAGGGGGCTAGTTCTTCCACAGTCAAGGTACAACTTGGCAGCAATCTCATACTACCATGTGGGGCAAGAGTCTGGCCCTCTTATCATTTCCAAACTGTTTAAGACCTTCCCCAAGGGTACCTTCCTCCTTAGGCCTCCAGTTAAAGAGGTGGTACCTCCATGGGATTTATCCTTAGTCTTGCAGGCCTTGACTGGTCCCCCATTCGAACCGGCGGCCACGGTTGATCTCAAATTTCTCTCTTGGAAGACCGCCTTTTTGGTGGCCATAACTTCAGCCAAAAGGGTATCGGAATTGCACACTCTTTGTGTCAAACCACCATATCTGTTTTTTCACCCGGATAGGGTTTACCGCAGAATCAATCCGTTCTTTCTACCTAAGGTATCTTCAGAAGCGAACATCAATCAATCCATCAATCTCCCAGTGTTTTTCCCCAACTTTCATAACAAAGGAGAGTACAAGCTACATTCCTTGGACATACACAGACAACTACGTTTTTATATCCATAGAACTGCTGATCATAAGCAATCCGATCAGTTGTTTATCTCCTTTGCCAAAAGTAATTTCGGAAAGTCAGTTTCTAAAGTTTCTCTCTCTCGATGGATCTCGAGTTGTATTCTTTTAGCATATCAGAGCTCGGGGAGGCCTGCACCTCAAGGAGTCCATGCTCTTTCTACTAGGGCCGTTGCCACTTCTGCGGCCTTTCAAGCTAGGGTTCCACTGGATGACATTTGTTCCGCAGCCACTTGGGCTTCATCTCACACCTTTATCAGCCATTATAAAATATATGTTGATTCCCGAGGTAGAGCGTCCTTTGGCTCTGCGGTGCTCCGGAATATCCTTCCATGAAGGCCACCCAAGACTTGGGTAGCTGGGGACTCTGTCCCACAGGTTGCTGACAAATGAAGTTTTTACTTCAGATTAAGATGTTATGTACTCACCATAATGTTCCATCTGAGTAGGTATCTTCATTTGTCTGCAACCACCCCCCCCTCCTTCCCCCTGACCGATATGATCGTTCTTGTGTTATTAGCATATGTTCCCATTGGGACACCTTTTATCTGCTGTGCTATGGGGCAAACTTGATCTGAGGTCAGTTAGGGCAGGCAGGGGATTATGGGTAAGGGGGAGGAGCTAGGAGCTCAGATCTATGCTATGATAGAAGTTTCCGGCTTGGATCCGAGATCTGATCCGTATCCCACAGGTTGCAGACAAATGAAGATACCTACTCAGATGGAACGTTATGGTGAGTACATAACTTTTTATTTTCAGACTTCCCTTTCTGGTTTTTGTCCATGTGTGTGTGTGTGCACTGTTTTTTTTTTTTCTTGGTTGAGAAGACTAAAGGCATTTCTGGCTTCAAGATATGCCAGAAGTGTGATCGTAAACTTCTGAACTCAGACGGCATTCCTTGTGTGTCTACTGGTTGGACCCGGTGCACTTTCAAGAAGACTGTGCCATCTGTCATGGCTTTAGTCATTGGGCCCTCAGAGAGAGGAAAAATAAGCTAATTTTGAAAGACCTGATAAAATCTTGCTTTGAGGCCATATCTGTGATGTTTAAGACTGATGTTAGCTCCCCTTTTTTCTCTTCCTCCAGACATGAAGGTTTTAAGAAGATGAGCTGCTTGGTTTCAACACTCTTGTCGGAACCGCCTATTAAAAAGATCGAGTCTTCCCTGGTTCCCACAGTTTTGGCGGAGCCGAATGGAAAGCAGCTACCATCATCACTGCTGTCATTGCCAATCTCTGCACTTACAATTTCGGCACCCACTACTCCCTCTGATCAGACTTTTTCCCCCTCCTCCATTCCACTAATCTCTGAACCAAAGGAGTTTTCTAAAAATTTGCCCCACACAAGGTATTCCCTGAAAACTGACCACTTTGTAGACCGACTGCTAAGCCCATTCTTGGATAGACCCTAGTCCCTGTCTGTCTATTCGGTTGGTTCCATCAAGAGCCTCACAGAGTCCGTTATTTTGGAACTGGTGGACCAGCTCCTGGCAGCAATGGGATTATCCACTTCTTTGGTTCCTAGCAGTTCTGGCTTTTGAACTTTACAGGTCCCTTACCCAGTTCTCTTTCCTCCTGTGACTCATGATAAGCATGTGGAGTTCCCAGTTCCGACAGTCCTGATGTCGATTGTATCGGCACTGGTGAGGTCTTTGTCTCCAGCTCCAATTACTACCTTGAGCTTTTTGGTTCTGTCAGGACACCTTGGGGTCAGAGCTTCGTTGGTTCTGGGGAGAGTAGATTGACACTAATCTTACAAGAGCCATCCATTCTCTGGTTTTGGGATCTGCGTTGCTACTCCTTGGTGTGGGATGGGACCATTGTTTTGAAGGAGTGTATTTTGATTCCAGGCCCCCATCCCTCTACGGGGGAGGGGGGCTGGTTTCCAGATTATGGAGAGGGCCTTGTCCACTATGGGATCACAGTGGATTATTTTCTTGCCGAACAGCATCCCGGTCTTTCCTTTTGCCCAGAGCTACCCTGACCTGGGACAGTGGGCACAGAAACTTCAGGATTCAACAGTGGTGGTTATGACCTCTTCCGAAACCTCCCGGGCCAATCCCACTGAGGAGGTGCCCTGGAAGAGAAAGTGCAAGAGGAAGCACTTGGCTCCCCTCAAGAGTTTTACACAGAAGATACTGACTTTGATGAAGGAAAAGGTTCCCCAAGGTCATCCCCAGAAGATGTCTTATTTGGTGACATTCTAGAGATCCTTAAAGAGAAGGGTGGCTGGACTTCCTAACAACCTTCCTTAGTGGAGTCAGTATACCTAGAGGCTTTCTGTGCCTGACCATCTACTGCTTGGATTTCTCCTTCCGCTGACTAATTAAGTTGATTGTACAGCAGGCTTGGAAGATTCCTGATTCCATCAAACCAGTCCCTAAGAGACCAGACTGTAATCTCTCAGCTCCTGCAGGTCAGCAACATTGGGCTAAAGGGGTGCCAGTAGATGCCGTGGTGACTGCGGCAGTTACCAAAAAGGAACTTGCTGATGAAAGTCTTACTATCCGCCCTCTTAAGGAGTCTAGGATGATGGATAGATTCGGGAAGCACATATACGCTTCATCGATCTTCATGCTTAGGTCTTTGAACTTCATGGCACATTTCACCAGGTTTCAACGAGATCTAATAAAGGAGCTAACAGACACTCTAACAGGAACCGTAGCTGAAGGAGCTCAGGCTAAAGTACACTTGCCAGCTGCCAACTCTTGATTTCAGTATGTAATTTATCCACACAGCTGAAGGGATGACTAGGGTAGTGGGTTCTGGCATAGCCATGAGGAAACACACCTGGATGCGCTTATTTGAGTTTGTGGAGCAATTTACGTCTTCTTTCATCGATGTCCCCTTTGACAGAACATCCATTTTTGGCCCCAAAGTTAGAGACCCTTGCCAGATGTGAGAAGGATGGAAAGACGCTTGCTGCCGTGGGAGTAAGCTTTTCTACTCAACGGCCCTACTGCAGGAAGCAGAGGAGTGGCAAGCTATGGTTCAAAAAGTCACAAGGGCCTTGCTACTGACATGATAATGACTCCCCCGGGCAGGAGGGGGAGTTATAATGCAAGACACCATGCTAGAGGCAGAGGTGGCCCGCAAAATCAGGGTTCCTGGGATTTGTTCTCTGGTAACTCCCATCAGCGCTCATGAATGAAGCTCTGATAGTTGTCCTCTGGAGGCAGTCAGGGGATGACTTCCCCTGCACCTAACTGGCTGGCTGCCCATAACAACGGACAATTGAGTGCAGAGGATTATAACCAGATGTTACAATGTTCCCTTTTGGAAATCTTCTCTAACAACCAAAGAGAATCCCAGAAGTTCCACCCAGTCAGAGATGCAGCAGTTCTAGAAATTCAAAAATGGCTTGACAAAAGAGCCATCCAAGCACTTCCACCAGAACAGATAGGATCTGGGGTTTACTCAAGATTCTTTTTAGTGCCAAAAAAAAACAAACACAGTGGACTGGAGACCAATTTCAAGATCTCAGTGTCTTGAACAAGGTAATACAACAAATCAAATTCTGGATGGTCACTGTTCAGTCTATTCTCCCATTCTTTGGGAAAGACTATTGGATGTGCTCAGTAGATCTTTAGGATGCATATTATCACATAAAAATAGGCAAACGCTCCAGAAGATTTCTGCACTTCCGGCTGGGAGTCGATTAGTTTTGAGCCATGCCCTTTTGTCTTACCACAGCCCCCCAGGGTGTTCACCAAATGGATGACAGTGGTTGCAGCTCACTTCAGACTGCAAGGATTCTGTATGTTTTCATACCTGGATGACTGGCTCATAACCACAACCACCAGGCATCTACTGCTCCAGACAAGGAACTATGTTCTTAAAACTTGCTGTTCGCTAGGGATTACTGTCAGATACAAAAAATCACATCTAGAGCCAACAGAACATTTATAGTTCGTAGGGGTGGCATTAGACACAAGCACCTGTATCTCGTCTCTACCCCAAGAAAGACTTCACAGAATAAAATCTCAAGTCAGCCAGATTATTCACAAGAGAATAATGACTGCAAGACTGGTATTACGGACTCTGGGATCTATGGCAGCCTCTTTAGTTCCCCTTTGCTAGGTTTCACATGCGAATTCTACAATGGCTCTTGGCATCACAGTGGTCATTTGTGAGCCAGCCAATGTCCCATCAAGTACTGATCACCAATTTATGCAAAAAGAACCCGAGATCGTGGCTTTATTCCAACATTTTGTCAGGCCATCCTTTTGTCCCTCCTCAACCCCAAGCCATAGTGACCATGGATGCATACTGGATAGGGTGGTGGGCATTATTTGGGAAAGACATTAAGCCACTTGGTCCCAGTTAGAGGCCAGTTTGCACAACAATGTTCTAGAGATTAGGGCTGTTCTCCTGGTGTTGCAAATATTCCGAGAAACCCTTCCCCTGGGAGCTATTGTGATCCAGACGCACAACATATCAGTGGTTCGGTACATCAGCAAACAAGGGAGAACCAGATCTTACCCTCATTGTCGAGAAGCACTTCGAGTATAGCAATGGGCAATTTCATCTGGCCACTTTCTAATTGCAATGCATATTCTGGGGAGCTCCAATGTGATTGTTGACAAACTGAGCAGGAGCATCCTGATGCCTCAAGAGTGGTCTTTCAACCCTTTCATTGCAGAAAGTATATTCCGTCGATGGGGCCAACCCTGCTGCGATCTCTTTACATCTTCCCTGAACAAGTGCAACAGCTACTTCGCCTTAATCCCCCCTCTGGGGGAGTCACCAAGAGATGCTGTCTTTCATGATTGGCCCTCCAGTCTACTATATGCGTTTCCCCAGATTCCTCTCATTTCCCAGTTTCTGAAGAAAGCCAAAAGGTTGAAGAACAGGATATTTGTCATTGCTCCATTCTGGCCTCAACATATACGGTTTCCCTTTCTGTGGTCTCACTTAATTCAGAAACCTTAGACACTGGACCAAGCTGCAGACCTATTGTCCCATCCAGAGGTACCCATTCATCCAAACCTTCAAAAACACAAGCTTGTTGCATGACTTCTCCAGTTCCAGTGATTGCCCCCACCACAAACCTTCGACTAGAAGATTATACAGCAGCAAGTGGAAAATATTTACAAAATGGGCTTCAGACAGTAATCTCGACCCATATTCTGCACCATTTCATAAGGTCTTGGGATCTTTAGCATCGCTTTTCAATGCAGGGGGGTCTTCCTCAACTATATGTAGGTTCATCTAGCTGCAATTTCAGATTTTCATAATGGCTTAAACTTTGTAAAGCCTTTCTGAAAGGAACCTTATTGCTGAGACCTCCATACACGGATCTTTCTACACCTTGGGACCATCTGCAAATTGCTATTTGAAGTATTTATCCTGGAAAACCTAATTTTTGGTTGTTATTTCTGCTAGGAGAATATCTGAGTTACAGGAGTTATCTTGCAAGCCTCATTACCTAATCTTTCATAAGAGCAGGGTGTCTTTGCAAACAAATCCATCCTTTTTACCAAAAGTAGTATCCAACACTAATATCAATCAGACTATATAACTTCCCATATTTTTCCCCAAATTTTCAAAGACAAATCTTGTTTGCATTTGATAGATGTTCACAGACAATTACATTTTTACCTACACAAAACAAAGGAATTCAGGAGATGTGATCAGTTGTTTGTTTGATTCTCTTCTGCTACTCTGGGCAAATCAGATCTTATGTTATCTAGTCACCATTCCTCACGTTAGGGTCTTGGATCCAATATTGGGTCCGAGCTGGCATACTCAGAACACAGCTTAGCTCAAGCTGCTCCCTTCCCATAATGTTCTGCTGCCCTACACTCCCTCAGATCTCATTTGCTGTTCAGTCAGACAGACACAGATTGCTCAGCTCCTATTAGTGTACGTGTTTCTTGAAAGGTTTTCTAAAATTTCTTGTATTTTTTCTGGGTTGTAGTGTTAGGTAGTTTTCTTTTCTTAGATATCCCCTCCCGGTCGAGTCTTACCCTTTCTTTAAGTCTCTTTCTTGGGGTTTGTGTTTCGGCCTAGTTTTTTTGTGGTGTGTAAGTAGTTGGTTAGTTTAAGTTGTGTGTGAGTGTGTGTGAGTGTTTTGGACGGATTTAGCAGGCTTTTTAAACTTTGGCTTGTTTTTTTGACTTTGGTCTTGGTTTCTCGGTTAGGTTATGTCTGATAAACCTTTGGGGTTTAAAAGGTGCTCCTCTTGTGGGCGGAAAATGCCTATTTCCGACTCACATGAGGAGTGCCTTTACTGTCTCGGAATCGACCACCTTGAGGTGGAATGTGCCTTTTGTGCCACTTTGAACCCAGGGGCTGTGGTCGACTGAAATTAGCTCCTGATTAAAGGCTTGGTCAAAGGAGGCCCCTTGGTCAATGGTTCCCCGGCCAAGATGGGCTCTTCTAGGGCTAGAAAGAAGCTTTCCGTTGAGGAGGCCCTGACAAAGCATCCAGGCTGTTGGGTCCTAGGTCTTGTGTTTTTACCTACTTCTTTTTACTTTTGCATCATCTTAAAATACTCAATTGTATTTATTACTGCTTGGTGTAACTCATTCTAAGCCTTTTGGTTTAAACACTTGGGCTTCGGACCAGTTAGTTGTTTTGCACTGAGAGGGTTTGTGGTCTGCACTGTTGTGGCAGAACAGGTAGCTTACATCCTTCTAGGTTGAGAACTGCTGATTGAGGGCTCAGTGGCTGTTATTCTAAAAGTGTATTAATTCTGGTTTAAGCACTTGGGCTTTCAAGCCAGTTATTTTACATTAAGAGGGTTCGTGGTCTGCACTCTTGTGGGAGGAGAGGCTGGACTCTGCCCTTCTGAGCTGGGAATTTCTGGTTAAAGGCTTATAGTGCATGCATATCTGAACTGTTTCTTACTGAAGTTGGTGCGCCTTGTTTGCTGTGGCATAGACTGGATTCGGGCCTGCTGGATCTAGCTTTGTTTGTGTAACTTGAGCACTAATCCAGACATTCTCTAAAGTATTCAATGGTATTTATTACTGCTTGGTTGTAACTTGATTAAAGTGTAGCTATCATTCAAGTCTTTTGGATTAAGCACTTGGGCTTCAGACCAGTTGTTTTACATTAGGAAGGTTTGTGGCAAGCACTGTGGTGGCAGGACAGGTAGCTTTCATCCTTCTAAGTTGGGAACTGCTGATTGAGAGCCCAGTGTCCAAGTGTATTAGTTCTGGTTTAGGCACTTGGGCTTCAGGCCAGTTATTTTACATTAAGAAGGTTCGTGGTCTGCACTCTTGTGGGAGAAGAGGCTGGACTCTGCCCTTCTGAGCTGGGAATTTCTGGTTAAAGGTTTATAGTGCCTGAATATTTGAACTGTATCTTACTGAAATTGGTTCACCTTGTTTGCTCTAGCATAGACTAGATCCAGGCCTGCTGAATCTAGCTTTGTTTATATGCTTGTTGTTTGTTTGCTTGTTATTTCCCTGGAAGCTAATTCCACCTAATACGCAACTTCTCAGTGCTTCTGTGGATCACTAGTGATATCTGCATTGCTTACTGTACTTATTTCCTTGTTTCACTTGAAAGAAAGTTACTGTTTGTCATTTTTGCATTTAGTTACTTGTAACACATTGCACTCAAGTTACCTGGCACTTGCTCACTAAAGCAATTATATAAGTCAGCACTAAAAATTAAAAGCACTACACCCTCACTCCCCACTGTCCCTTGTTTTCAATTAAGGATTTCCCAATATTATTCTAGCATGTCCAAAGGTCAGTTGTCAATCTCCTCTCCGGTCCAGCTGGTGAATCTGGGAATCTTGAGGCAATGTTATAACTGCCTCATGTACACAGACAACCCTCTCCTCCTCCCACATAACACAAATACTTGCGAGAGATGCAGCTATTTAGCCAAACTGGAGGCTGAGCTCTCTCAACTCAGGACTGGCAAGACCAGACAGGAGGAGAAGGCAACTACACACACCACAAAACCAGCCTCACATAATGCTACCACTCCACTGAATCAAACACATAAACACACAAAGACATACTCGGAGGCTCTGAGTAAAATTTACCTAAACAGCAGAGGCCTCCAAAGCAGACACCCAAACAACTGCTACCTCAAGACACCCCACAAGCAACACATAAACCACAAAAGCAGTGTGCAAAGCAGTCACAGCCCTTAAGGCCAAATACAACACCAAACATACTTGTCATAGGTGACTCCATAGTCAGACACACTGACGTCCCACTCACCAGGCTGAACAAGGAGAGGGTCACAGTAAGCTGCCTATCGGGCGCTAGAATCCGCCACATAACACAAGCACTCGGGTCACTCCACGGCAAGTACAAATATGACACAGTCATTGTCCATGCTGGTGTGAATGACCTGAGACGTACCTCCCTGGACTACATGAAAAGAGACATAGAGGAGCTCTCTGATTATGTAGCCCAGGCAGGTATGACCCTAACCCTGAGCAGTATCCTTCCTTCACCAAGAATGATGCCACGATATAGAGACAGGATGATCAGCTTTAACAATTGGCTTAATGTCTGGTGTCATTCAAAGGGGATCCAGTGTCTGTCTGCCTGGGATGACATGCTTGACAAGCCACGCTGCTTCGCAAGGGACGGCTTGCACCTGTCACCCCTGGGATTCGGATATTGGCTAAGGCTCTTGCCACCCCATAGTGCCTTTTTAGGCAAGGCTCAAATTCTAAACCTACCACCCTAGAAAACAAAAATGGGAAGAAACTGAGGGTAATGCTGCTCAATGCCAGAAGTCTAAATCTCAAAATGCACGCACTCGAGGCCCTTCTCAGTATGGAGAACATCGATGTCTGTGCTGTAACTGAAACCTGGTTCAAGGCTCCTGAGAGCACCCCAGCACTATTAGGTTTTACCTCATATCATGCGTTCGCCCCAAAACCGGACCACACCACAAAAGGAGGGTGTATCCATATTCATAAAGGATACCCACACCTCCAGGTTGGTGGCAACCCAAAGCTTCGAAACCATCCAGGTGCAACTAACCATAGGCAAAACTGCTCTACAAATTGTAGCATGCTACAGGCCACCCTCTCAAACTCAGGAACCCCACACAGCCTTCCTGAAGACACTGGAGGGTATAAATGTATCTCCAAACACCATCATATTGGGTGACTTCAACTACCCGAATATAGACTGGGAACATTACTCAAGCCCTAACTTTCTAGCCCAACGGTTCCTGGAGTTCATAAATTCAAATGCCATGGAACAGCTAGTCACTGTTCCCACGAGAGGAGAAAATATACTAGATCTCATTGTCACAAACATGGGGACAAAATGCTCCACACCGGAAGTATATCCCTCATTGGTGAGATCTGATCAGAAACTAATCTCACTGGAAATCCACATCCCGCCCCCACCCCAAACAAAAAAGACCATAGTGAAGAACTTCTCTAAAGCAAACTTCACACTACTCAAGACTGGTGTGGTTTCCTTCAAGGCCACTGAGCCAGAGGAAACCACAACCCAAGCTGCGGAAGCCCTTACAAATGCCTTCTATGAACACCTCCAGGACTGCATGGATCAGGCAATCCCAAATAAAACCAAGACTCTTTCCACAAAGGGAAAACGTCCAGTCTGGTGGACCCCAGCCATTAACAAACTTTACAATAAGAGGAGAAAGCTATTACATGATAGAACAAAATCCATAATAGGGAAGTCACCCCTGATCATTATTAGTAAAAAAATACGAGCACTCATAAAATCAACTAAGGCCAATTTTGAGAGAAAAATTGCCATGGATTCAAAGGACAATCATAAGGCCTTTTTCAGCTGTGTTAGGAACCTGGGTGGAAACTCCCAGATATGCTCAGAATTAGTCCAAAATGATACAAAAATCACTGAACCCACAGACATTGCCAACATACTGGCAGACAGGTTCAGTGCAAACTTCACCCCCCTCTCCCCCCCCCCCTAAAGGAGAGATAACTATCCCAGCCGAGTGTAGCCTCCTGGACATCTCAAATGCGCAGGTGAAAGCTGCTCTCTCTAAAGCTAAAAACACAGCATCAATGGGACCGGATGGTGTCCCGGCTGTGTGCTACATGAGCTAAATGAGGAATTAAACCCGCACATAAGGCAACTGTTTAATCTCAGCCTTACCACAGGATATGTGCCCAAGGAGTGGCGACGGCAACTGTGGTCCCACTCCACAAAGGCGCCTCACGGACCCTGGTAATTACCGCCCCATAAGCTTAACAAGTCTAGTCTGCAAAGCTATGGAGAGGATCATAATGGAGCTCATAAACAAAGATATAGGGGACTTGCAGACATTGGACCCGACCCAGTTTGGCTTTGTCAAGGGAAGATCATGCCTTTTGAACTTGGTCGACTTCTTGAAACAGTCACCAAGGCCATTGATGAGGAAAGGCAGTCCATACAGCCTACCTTGACCTTGCAAAGGCTTTCGACACAATACCCCACTCGGGTATTGTAGAAAAACTTACCAGCTTAAATGTAAACCCATATGTCACAAGATGGGTTGCAAACTGGCTTAAGGACAGAACCCACAGGGTTAGAGTTGCTGGCGCTGTGTCAGACTCCAAGCCGGTCACAAGTGGTGTCCCACAGGGCTCGGTCCTTGGCCCCCTATTGTTTGGCATCTACTTCTCAGAAGTACAGGCCAACATGGGAGGACTTTGGCTGACAAAGTTTGCAGACGACTGCAAACTGGGCGCCATAGTGGAAAGTGCATCGGACACGGATATCCTTCAGAAGGGACTCACGGAAACAGATAGCTGGTGCCAGAGCCATGGCCTGAAGTTAAACGCCAAAAATGTATAGTCATACCCTTCGGGAAAAACAAGGTAACCCCAAGCTACCATATAGGTGGCAATCCACTAAGCACAGAAGAGGTTATCAGGGACCTGGGGACCCAGGTTGACAGTGGCCTTTCTTTTGACACTCACATTGCTAAAGTGGTTAGAAAGACCTTCTACATTGCCCACCTGATCATGAAGGGATTCACATCCAGATCTAGTGAGGTCATTGTTCCCCTGTACTCTTCACTTATCAGACCAATGATCGAGTACAATGCCCCATTTGGGATGTATCTCACCCGACATCTGCAGCAATTGGAGAGACCCCAAAAGTTCCTCACCAAAAGGATAAAGGGACTCCAAAATCTGTCATATGCTGCCAGATTGAAGAAACTCCAGCTCTATTCAGTCGCATACCGTCTGCTCAGAGGTGACATGTGCCTGACATACAAGGCCATGTCCAACCCGGAATTAATGGACATGCTCCACCTCAAAAAATCCAAATCCACCAAAACCACTAGAGCAAGCGACTTAAACCTTAGCACGGCTATAAATAGGACGTGCTGGAGGGATAGATTTATCACTCAGAGACTCCCTGTGCTGTGGAATAAAATCCCGGTCCATGTGAGGCAGAGCACCTCGCTGACTCTGTTCAAGAGAAATCTAGACCTGTGGATGGGAGATCGTAGGTTTACCCCGGGAATCATATCTGTGTCACTGCTGGACAGAGGCACAACAAACTAATGGGCACAGTATTTTTTCATATAAGGGGTGGCGTAAGCCACAAAAATTTGGGCTAGGCTTATAAATGCCTTAGGGCAGATAGCCTAGTATAAACCTATGAACCTATGAACCTTTGGATCAGACTCCAACCAGGGCAGTTTCAGATCCAAGATCTTCGTGTTTGATTGTCCAGGGAGTCCACTCCTGGATCCAAGCGTTCGGACCTAAAGCCCTCGGATCCGGTACCCTCGGTGTCCTCTCCTGGAGCCAAGGATTTCAGCTCCAGACCTTCGGATTTGAGAGTAGGCACTGTACATATGGATCTTACCCTTTCGGATCCAAGGGATTCATGAAGTAAAACTTTGGATCCTTTGATAAGATTGGTTCCAATTCGGATGGATGAGAAAGTCGTGCCAGATCCGATTGTAGTGGAGGGTCTCCCTTTGGCTCCATTGCCTTCTAAGCAGGTTCTGTCTCCCCTGGGTAGGTCTCGTTCTAGAGAAGACAAGAGACGACAGAGCCCGACTGTCTCAGTAGGTCCTCCATTTCCTCCTGATCCTCCAGGAGTGTCCACCCTATGGATATGGACAAGATGATGCGGGCCTTTCTGAAAGCTCAAATGGAGTTGGGGCTTCTGTCTTCTCCAGCCCATAAGTCGGGAATCCAATCTCCCGCTCCCCCTTCAATTGCTCCTCATCTGACCACTGGCTTGGATTCTCAGGGACTTTTGAGTGGAGGCTAGGTGAGCTGTGGGGCCCAGTTTGGGTACTTCCCTGATGGGATCGGCGGCTAGTACTGTTTCTCTTCCCTCGGAACAGGCCATTCGGCCAGTTGGGCCTGTCGAGACGGGGTCTATATGGTGGATTCAGGCCCGGGCTTTTTGGACTGGTCTCCCCTCGCGCCTCAGACTTCGGCAGTTCCGGTCCGGTGCCATCCGGTGTATTGGTGGGACTGGGTGGGGTTCCACCTTCTCTTCCACTAGGGTTTTATCGGTGGGAGAGGGGGTGGAACCTTTTCTAGTCCTTCCGCTTTCCGGGCTGCCAAAGGATATTTTTCTGCTATCAGAGCTGCCTCTCCCATGCACGGTCATCCTTTCCCAACCCCATTCTCTGAACGGCTCATCTCATCCTGCTTCTGGTCAGCCTGTCTGACTTAGCCTCCAGGGGGATATCCCCCCACAGGTGGTCCCCTCCTCTTTTGAGTCTTTCCTGCCATCCCCTGGCAGAGAAAGTTCCCAGGAGGAGGTCTTTTAAGAGGAGACATCTTGACTCCCGTATGGAGTCCCTTACCGAGGATACGGATGCTGATGAGGGGAATGGGTCCCTAAGATCTCCGCTGGCAGACATCTTCTTTGGAGTCATACTCGAGATCCTCAAGGCCAAAGGCAGTTGGTCTACCCAAACCCCGTCCTCGGAGGAAGCTGTATTTCTGGAGGGTTTCGGTACAGGGCCATCTACCTTCTGGGTGTCCTCCCCTGCTGATCCTATCATTGATCTTGTGGCCAGCAGGGCTTAAAAGGAGCCTGATACCATGGAGCCAGCGCCCAAGAAAGCAGACAAGTTTCTGAGCCCTCTATCAGATAGTCTTTTGGTCCAAAGTGGTCCCGGTTGATACTGTTGTGGTGGCTGCTTCCACTAAAAAGGAATTGGCAGAGCAGAGTTCTTCTGTCCATCCACCCAATCGTGAATTGAGGTCTATGGACAGCTTTGGAAAGCGGATGTTCCCTCAGCTGCATTTAGCCTACAAGCATTAAATTATCAATTATCTTGTGCATTTCACCCGTCTCCAGAGGGATTTGATAAAGGAACTATCTGGTTCCTTTCCCTGTCTTGGTCTATGTCTGAGGAGGAATTCAAGGCAGTTTCCCCAAAGCTGTCAACCCTTCATTCAGTTGCAAATTCATCCATGAGGCTAATTTCCAGTGCTGCAGAAGGGTCCTCACAGACGGTGGGCTCAGGCATCGCAATCAGCTCCGATTGAGCGTGTTTGCAGAGGCCTTTAAGACATCTTTTGTTAATGATGCCTTTGATGGTTCCACTCTCTTTGATCCTACTGTGAAAAGAGACTTTGACCCGCAGTGAACAGGAAGGGAAGACCTTGTCAGCCGTTGGGATCAGGTTTTCTGCCTCTCAGAGGTCCTTTTCAAGACCCAGAAGGGGAGTAAGAAAATGTGGTTCAGGAAGGCACAGTCTCACTTTCAAGATGTTTAGGAGGATTCCTCTTCCAGGGGATGGGGAAGAGGTTTCTATGTTAAACGTCGCCCCAGGAGCAAAGGAGACCCGCAAACGCAAGGTTCCAAGGAGCCCTTCTCTGAGAAATCTTTGCTGTGTCCCTGAGGCATTGCCCTACTGTCCCTCCCTGGAGGCAGTCTGGTGGGGGGTCGGTTATCGCTGCACCCACTAGCCTGGGCAACTATTACAAACGATCATTGTGCTAGCAGTTATATCCAGGGGTTATTGCATTCCATTTTTGGAAATTCCCCCAAAATTCAGTCCTCTTCCAGACATGCCACCCAATCAGGAAGAGGCAGCCCGACAGAAGGTTGTAATACTTCAAAAATGAGCCACCCAGGAGGTCCCCGCAGGACATAGAGGATCTGGAACATATTCTTGCTTCTTTTTAGTTTCAAAGAAAACAGGGGACCTTCATCCTGTTTTGGATCTCAGTCTCATGAACCAGTTCGTGCAGAAGTTGAAGTTTCTGATGATCACTGTGCAGTCGATTGTGCCCCTCTTGCACAGCAAAGACTGGATGTGCTCAGTGGACATCCAGGATGCATACTGCCATATAAAAATGGATCGACTGTCCAGGAGGTTTCTCCGCTTTAGCTTGGGAGTCCATCATTTTCAGTTCCGGGCCCTGCCCTTTGGTCTCACCTCAGCCCCCCATGTGTTCAAATGCATGGCAGTGGTAGGAGCTCATCTATAGCTGCAGGGAATCCAAGTTTTTTCCCTATTTGGACGATTCTCTCCTGATGGCCCCCACAAGGCATCAACTACTGGGCAATATTCATACCTACTTTCCCTGTTTCATCTGCTGGGGTATCACAGTGAACATGGCAAAATCCTCTTTGATTCCAACCCAAAAGCGGGAATTCATATGCACTCTGGATACCACCTCTCAAATAGCAGCCTTACCTCCTCGATGGGTATCGCTTATTCGCAACCAAGTTCGGACCTTGCTGGAGCTATCCTCTTCTCTGGCCTCACTCATTCTCAGGGCTCTAGGATCGATGGCGGCTCCCAGTTATTTGATTCAGATGGCTTGGTACCATAGGAGGGTCTTTCAGTGGACCCTCACAGTTCAGTGTTCACTGTTGAGGCATCCTCTATCCTTTCCCATTCGTCTCACCCCGGAGTGTCACAGGTATCATTTGTGGTGGATCCGTTCACCTGATCTAGCAGGCAGGTCTTTCTTTCCTCCGAATCCTGTTGCGACATTTACCTCGGATTCTTCCCACCTGGGGTGGGGGTCATTTCCAGGGACAGATGATCCAAGGGACATGGTCGCCCTCAGAGATCAAACTACACATCAACTTTCTGGAGATGAGGCAGTCCTTTTGTCATTGCAAACCTTTAAAGACTGCCTTCCTCATGGAATGATTGCGGTTCTATCAGACAACATGGCTGTTGTATGGTATATAAACAAGCAAGGGAGCACACGCTCTTATCTGCTGTGTTGCGATGGCATGCGGGTCTGGGAGTGGGCGATCTCCACGGGGCACTTTCTCATTGCAACGCACATTCTCGGAGCATCCAGTGTGTTGGTGGACAAGTTGAGCAGGGCTATATTGACTCCTCACAAGTGGTCCCTGAATCCAGTGGTGGCTTAACAGATGTTCTGTCAGTGGGGTTGTCTGAGCTGCGATCTGTTTGCATCTCCTCTCAACCACAAATGCAACAACTTCTTTGCATTGATTCCCCCAGGAAAGCGCTCACCCATGATTGGCCTCCGGGTCTCCTGTATGCCTTTTTTTCCATTACCTCGAATTCTGAGAGTACTTCAGAAAGCCAAATGCCTCAAAAGTCAACTGATCCTCATTGCCCCTTTTTGGCCTTGGCAGGTGTGGTTCCCCCTCCTACAGTCTCATTCGAGTCATCCACCCTGGGTGCTCGATTCAGTTCCGGATCTGCTGTCTCATCCTTCTCTCCTTCTGCTCCCGAACCTTCAGAACCTACATCTGACAGCGTGGTATGTCCACTTCCAGTAATTTTGGCTAAGTCCAGGCTAGCTTCATCCATAAAGGAGATTATTCTTGCTTCCCAGAGGTCCTCAACTAGGGAAGTTTATTCCAGTAAATGGAAGAGGTTTTCTGTTTGGGCGAAAAATAAGAATTTAGACCCCTGTCTCCATCCCGATTCCTGAAATGCTTCTCTGTTTGTCCTCTCTCTTTAAAGAAGGAGCTAGTTTTTCCACGGTCAAGCTACAGTTGGCAGCGATTTCGAATTTTCACCTTGGTGGTGATTCTGCCCTTTCTCCGTGCCTCTGTAAGGCCTTTTTAAAAGGGATTTTCTATTACAGTCTCCCTTCTCCCCCATGGATTTGACTTTTGTTCTGCAGACTTTGACAAAACCACCCTTTGAACCAGCGGCTTCGTGTGATATTAAATTTCTTTCCTGGAAGTTACTGCCTTTTTAGTGGCAATAACTTCAGCAAAGAGAGTTTCGGAGTTGCAAGCTGTTACTATCAAGCCGCTCTACTTAATTTTCCACAAGGACAGGGTGTCTCTAAAACCCGATCCATCCCTCATGCCTAAAGTGGCCGGCCTTACCAGCGAATCTCAATCAATGTATTCATCTACCAGTATTTTTCCCTAACTGTTTCAGTAAAGGGGAATATATTTTGTACACGGACGTTCATCGTCAACTTTGATTTTATTTACATAAAACCCGAGAATTTAGGCATTCAGACCCGCTATTTGTTGCCTTTTCTTTGAATAGAAAGGGCAGGGGTATTTCCAAAGTCACGGTTTCCCATTGGATTTCGCAATGTATTTCCTTAATTTATTCTTCAGACGGTATTTCCTTAGCTAATCCACTGAGGGCTCATTCGATTTATAGTTATGTACTTACCATAACTTGGCATCGCTGTTATCTGTAGTCGCCATTCATCATGATCCCACCCTCCAGCCCCCTTCCTGGAAGATTGGTTGGATTTGGAGGTTCTGTTTTGTTTAAATTCTTTTGTCTGTCTTCCTTCCTTATGCAAACTCGATCTGAGGGAGTGTAGGGCGGCAGAGCAATATGGAAGGGGAGGAGCTTCAGCTAAGCTGTGTTCCGAGTATGCCGGCTCGGATCCGATATCTGATCCAAGACCCTAACGTGATGAATGGTGACTACAGATAATACAGATGCCAAGTTATAGTAAGTGCATAACTATAATTTCCAAGGTTACTCTAGCTAGATGGCTGAAGGGCTGCATAACCTTCATTTATAACAAAAGGAAAGTGCGACTGCCGGGACCTGTAAAGGCGCATTCTATGAGACCAATAGCTGCTTCTGCAGTCTTCCATGCCAGCGCATCTATAGATGATATATGTGTAACGGCTACTTGGACATACTTGCAAATTTTTATTACTCATTACAAGCTGGATCGGGTCTGTAGGGAACGAGCATCTTGTGGTTCAATGGTGCTCAGGAATATTCTTCCGTGAGACCTCCCAAGATTTTGGTAGCTGGGGACCCTGTCCCACAGTTGGGGATTACGTGAAAATTGACAGTATTAGATACCATTACGTTCCATGTGCGTTGTTGATCTCCAATTATCCTTGACATCCCCACCCTCCTTCCTCCTGGCTTTTGGGCTTCTTGGTGGAACAGATCTATCCCAACAGATTGGATTATTCATTTTTGAATACAGATACGGTCTCTGATCTCTTATTTCCTGTCTGTCATTGTCTTGTGCAATCCCGATCTGAGGTAATCTCTAGTGGAGCATTCTGGGTAGAGCTAAGCTCGAGAGTTTTTGGAAGGCGTGAGATGGATTAACTCCCGAGGTGGTTCCGAGATACGGAACTGAACCCACAGTCAAAGATAAGTGAAGATCGACAACATATATGGAACATTATGGTAAGACGTAACTTATAGTCTTTTAAAAGGTTCCCTATTAGAAGACCAAAGACGCATTCTTTCAAATGCATCTTGGTCGAACTCAAAAGCCTGAAACGGCAAAATATTGAAGCGGCTTTTAAGCAAATTTTTTCCCTGGGAAGGAATTTGCTTGGCCACTTTGTTACTTTGCCATTTTTGGCACTGTAGTGCGGTCTCGGAGTTGGTGTATTTAAGTAGGGGGTGTGGGGGGGGAGCCCCCCACTTAATGTAATGTTTAAGGTGTTATTTATTTATTTTTTGGAACAGTTCTGACGGTTCGAAATTGTAAACTTTCACTTACATAGGGTCGATTAATCACTGTTCACTTTTTTAAGCATTCGGTGATCTAATATAGACCCTTTAAAAATAATGCAAAAAACGAACATAGTTTAAATAATTATACCAAATTAGACATAATATGAAATCATTAGTTAATAATAGATACAAGTTATATAACAATGATTTAATAGAGAAATTTTAATCAGCTTGTAGAGAAATTAAAGGTAAGTTAGTATAATACAAACAGGAATTGTATTATGAAGTGAGAGAAAAGTAGGGGTGAGAAATTGATAGAAGTAAGAAAGTTCATGATGAAGAGAGAGTAAGGAGATGTGATATATGAAAGAGTTTTTGTTCACATTTAAGGATATAGTTTATACTGTTGTTGAGCAAGAACAGGACAGCTTTTGGCTAAGAAGCCTTTCAGAATGGTTTTAAAGGATGTGAGGGTATTGACCTGAAGGATGGAGATAAGGAGTTCCAGGCCTTAGCAACATGATGCAAGTACAGACAATGCCCAGCAGATTTCATAGTTTTGTGGACAGATAGGAGTTTATGGTCATTGGTTCGTATTGACTGAATAGGAACATAGTTGTATAGAATGTTACTTAATGCCAGTCAAGCAGATGGATTCTGGATAATTTTATAGGTGGTAAGAAGCTGTGTATATGTTAGGTGATGAGGTAGTTCTAACCAGTTTAGGTGCTTTAATGCTTTACAGTTGTGGGTTCTGAAAGGGGAATTTGCTGCAAATTTAGCAACTTTGTTACAGCATTATTCATGTTTATTTTTGTGATGCTTGAATGTTAGTAAGGATGAGGGCAGCATAAAGAAGAGCTGGGAGGAGATAAATAGTGGCAAGTGTTGCTTTAGTTACATTGTTGAGTAACTGTTTGGCTCTATAAAGCATCCCTAGATGTGATCAGTTTTTCTTATGCAGTTTTGTATGTGCAGGTTGAATTTAAGATTGTCATCAACTATCCTTAATTTGCTATAAGAAGTGGATTCAGTGGTTGTATTATCAAGAGAGAGGACTTCAAATTTTGTATTCTCATTGGAGAGGGATTTGGGGAAAAAAAGTAGTATTTTTTTTTTTTTAGGGTTGAAAGTGAGTTGTGAGTTACAAAGCCATGATGTTATGTAGTCCTATCTTGCCTCCATTATTACATGTGGGTTCGGAGCCGATTCTCGGCTGTGACTCGGCCGCTTAGAAAGCCTGAAAACTTCTGATTGGCCCGTGGCTAATAGGTATCCCATGATGCATGCGCACATTCCCCAAATCTCGTTTGCCGCATCTTCAGTCGGAAGCTTCTTTTGGTTGGCTGTGGCTAAGTGATTGTTCTTTATTATTCTGATTGTTAGAAGTTTTTTTAACTTGTTGTGAAGTGCTTTTCTTATTGCTGTTAGCCTTATTATGATAACCGATTGTGTCAATTTAACCGGACTTGACTTTTTCCTGGATTTGACTTTTCTGCTATAAAATTTTGGGCCTGTTGACCTTTCTTGTATGTGTTCCTGTGAGTGTGTGCATTTTACTATACCGTTTTACTTAGAGGTATTAGTCTGTTTCCCTTTCCTTTCCACTAGGTTCGTTTAAGTTAGAGAACCTAGTAAAACTTCCCTTGGTTGTATGTTGTGAGAAATAGGGCTAGATCTGTATAAATTAGAGGATCTAGTTCCTCTTTTGTTGAGTGAGTGTGTTGCTTTTTCTCTTCATTTGCCTATTGAGACTGACGTTATGTCTAAGGAACATAAAGAGCATAAACAGTCAGGATTTAAAAAGTGTACTAAATGCTCTCAAAAAATGTCCATCACTGATGGATAGCGTCTGTTTGTACTGTTTAGGGGCCTTACATCTTCAAAAGACTTGTCTCTTTTTCCATTCCTTTAGTCCTAGAGTTCTCCGGGAATGGAAGAATAAGTTGATTTTAAAAGGATTGTTAAAACCTTCTTTCGAGGAAGACCTAGCCAGCTTGTCCTCCTCTGCTAGGTCACATTCTTCCAGTAAAGATAAGGGTAAGACATCCAAAAGGCCTTCTCCAGCCTCAACTTCTGTCTCTGAACCTCCACAGAAGTTACCTAAATCGAAGATGGTCTCTGTCTCTTCAGCTCCACTGTCCTCGGAGCCAATCGAGATTCTGGACACAGACATTGCAGTGTCGGCACCCAGTGCTTCTGTGCCAGTCACCAGCAGTCCTCTTCGGAGCCGGTCTACAGACATTCCACCGGTCTCCCCTACTTTAAAATCACCTATATTACAGAGAGCGAGGTCTCCAACACTGTCCTCCAGATCCTCCAGGAGCTTTTCTGAAGAAGACATCAAGAGAGTGGTGCTCAGACTCCTTAAGTTGTCGGCCTTGCCAAAATTTTTATCTGCTCTGACTACTTCTGTCTTGGAGCCGACTCCTGTTACCGACCCTGCTCTTTTTCCTCCTCCAACCCAGACTGGGCCTTTGGAGCCGATGCTGTCGGTACTGACTATAGTGGTGTCCTCGCCTCCAGCAGCCCGGGTGGTTGTCTCGGAGCCGAGCCCGGCTCCAACACTGTCGTCGCTGTCTGAAGTGTCTAGGGCCCAAAGCTTTTCGGTTGGGCCTGAGGAGGACACTTGAAACCGAACCTCTTCGGTGCCGAGTCTTCCTCTTGGTGCATTGGCCCGAGTGAGCTCGGACCCTACATCATTCTTGGAGCCATCAGCGCCTACACTCTTCTCCGAGCCGGGGCATCGTTCGGAGCCGGAGGAATCTGTTTTCATGAAGATGAGGGATAGTTCATCCATACCACGTAGGAGTACCGATCCTATACTCCTTCATGCGCCGACTACGGTCTCAGCATCCTCTCTCCCCCGGGATGGTAGAGACTCAAAACCTTAGGACCCCTGTTTGGGTGGTCCCCGATCTTCTGAGACCTCCCCAGAAGACCCCACTGAGGAGCCCCCTCGGAAGAGATCATGTAAGAGGAAGCATGTAGACTCCCCTGATAAGTCTGTTGCATCTGACACTGACGTCGATGAGTCGGAGGGGTCCCCTAAGTCGTCCTGTGAAGATGTCTCCTTTGCAGACATTTTGGAGATCCTCAGGCAGAGAGGCGGCTGGCCCGCCATTGCCCCTTCTGATGAGGAGTCAGTGTACCCGAAGGCATTTGGGTCTCAACCCTCAGCTTCATTGGTGTCTCCTCCATTTGATGAATTGCTAGTTCTCGTGAGTCAGAAGGCATGGCAGACTCCCGATGCCATGGAACCGGTCCCCAGGAGGCCATATAAATTTCTCTCCGCTCCTGAGGACAAAGAGTTTTTATGTAGGGGTTTACCTGTTGATGCCATGGTGGTGGCGGCGGCCACTAAGAAGGAGCTAGCAGAGACTTCTTCTATCCATCCACCTAACAAGGAATCCCGAACGATGGATAGGTACGGGAAGCGTATCTTCTCTTCAGCGGCTTTTACACTCAGATCGCTGAACTATCTATCACATTTTACGAGACTTTAGAGAGATCTCCTAAAGGAGTTAGGAGATACTCTTCAAGGTATCTCGATCAAAGAAGTCCCATCTACAGTGTAGGCTAAGTTGGCTACCCTCACATCTATTAACTCCTCCATGCGGCTGATGTCATATGTAGCTGATGGTGCGAGTAGGGTGGTGGGTTCAGTAATCTCATTAAGGAGACATTCCTGAATGCGTCTATGCAACTTTGCTGAGCCTTTCAAGTCTACATTCACCAATGCTGCCATGGACGGATCCTCTCTTTTTGGACCGAAGGTGAAAGATACCCTCACCAGGTGTGAGCAGGAAGGAAAGACTCTCTCTGCCGTGGGAGTCCGTTTTACCATTCCTTCTAGACCTTACCCTAAAGGTCAGAAGAGCGGCAAAATGTGGTTCAAGAAATCACAGACCTTTCCAGGATACACAAGGTGATTCCTCCTTCAGAGGCAGGAGAGGCGGAAATAATGGTAGACATCGTCCTAGAGGCAGGGGAGGCCCACAAAATCAGGGAGGTCACGATTCTTTTCGTGACCGTCCCTATCAGCGTTCCTGATGTGGGACCTGACTGTGCGTCTCTGGAGCCGGTCGGGGGTCGCCTGTCCTTGTACCCAGAAGCCTGGCTAAATCTCACTCGAGACAAGTGGGTACAAGACATCATTACCAGAAGTTACTCTATACACTTTTACCATCCTCCACTCCTTCCCAAAAGGATCCCAGATGTACCAGCCAATCACAGGGATCAAGCGGCTATAGAGATGGAAAAGCTGCTATTAAAAAGATTCATCCAAAAGGTCCCAACGGACCAAACAGGATTCAGAACATACTCCAGGTTCTTCTTAGTTCCAAAAAGAACAGGGGACTGGAGACCCATCCTAGACCTCAGCAGGTTAAACGACCATGTAAAGAAGTCCAAGTTCTGAATGGTCACTCTACAATCCATGCTCCCTTTGTTGGGGAGAGACAGCTGGATGTGCTCAATAGATCTCCAGCATGCCTACTACCACGTAAGGATGGACAAAACATCAAGGAGCCACCTACGCTTCCGGCTGGGAGCCAATCATTACCAGTTTCGGGCGCTGCTTTTTGGTCTTACCACAGCCCTCCGGGTGTTCACCAAGTGCATGGCAGTAGTCACAGCTCATTTACGGCGTCGGGGAATCCAAGTCTTTCCATACCTGGACGATTGGCTCCTGACCGCCACCACCATGCATCGCCTAATTCATTGAAGTGATTCCACAATCTAGCTCTGTTCTCAGTTTGGAGTCTCGATAAACTGGGAAAAATCCTCTTTTTTTGCCCACTCAGTCTATAACTTTTATAGGAGCAAACGTAGACACGGTCGAGATGTCAGACTGCCTGCAGACAGAATACAGAATCTTGTGCAACAAATTTGTAGAATACTTCCCCTTCAAAGAGTCAAAGCGAAGGTGGTGTTGCAGCCTCTTGGGACTATGGCGTCAACCATAACCTTGGTACCTTTAGCAAAACTACATATGAGAATACTCCAATGGCTCCTGTCATCCCAGTGGTCATTTCAACAGTTGCCCCTACATCATCAGATCCTGATTACAGATTCTTGCAAAAAGGACCTACGTTGGTGGATTCATCCAAGTCATCTTACCACAGGGGCTCCCTTTGTACCGCACCAACCCGTTGCCATTGTTACCACGGATGCCTCTCAGGGTGGGGGGCATTATCTTGGCAGGACTGTCCAAGGCACATGGCAAGAGCAGGAGGCCCATCTGCATATCAGTGCTAGAGATGAGGGTGGTGCTTCTAGCGTTGCAAGCACTTCACAACCTTCTCCCTCTAGGGACGATAGCTATCCAGACCGACAACATGTCGGTTGTCTGGTATCCTAAACAAACAAGGGGGAACGAGATCATATCCCTTGTGTCGAGAGGCCATGCGAGTTTGGGATTGGGCGATTTCTTCCCAACGCTTTCTCATTGCAGCGCATATCCCGGGGACTTCCAACGTAATAGCGGACAAGCTAAGCAGGGCAATTTTGTTACCTCACGAATGGTCCTTGAACCAGAAAATAGCCAATATGATCTTTCACAAGTGGGGACAACCGTGCTGCGACCTCTTTGCCAGTCCCATCAACACCAAATGCAGCACCTTTTTCTCTCTTATCCCCCCTCCGGGGGAGTCTCCAAGAGATGCGCACTAGTCCATGATTGGCCCCTGGGACTCCTTTATGCTTTTCCTCCTTTTTCACTCATTCCCAAGGTTATACAGAAAGCAGTGCTGTTGGGAAGCAAGATGATCCTCATCACCCCTTACTGGTCTCATCAGATTTGGTTCCCTTTTCTCGGGCCTCACGTGTTGGACTGCCCATGGATGCTGGACCCAGTGCCAGACCTCCTGACACACGTCAGGTTCTCTTCACCCCAGTCTCCACACTCTCAAACTGACAGCATAGCTGCTGCAGTTCCATCACTAGTCAGGCTTCATGATTTGTCTCCAGCTGTAACTCATATTATTACCTCTTCTCACAAGCCTTCGACCAGAAAATTGTATCATAGTAAATGGAAGAGATTTTCCATTTGGGCACACAATAGAGAAGTTGATCCATTTACAGCTTCCATTACTATTGTTCTAGAGTTTCTTTCTGAACTCTTTCACCAGGGTTCAGCAGCTGCTGCACTCCGAGTTCAACTAGCAGCAATATCTAATTTTCATGTGGGGATTAATGATTCCAGTCTTATGTCTCTCAAACTGTGCAAATCCTTCTTAAGGGTTCGACGATGTTAAGATCTCCTGTACAAGACCCCATTCCACCTTGGGACCTGAATTTAGTTCTGTCTAGACTGTCTGCCACCCTTTGAGCCAACTCATAGTTGTCAGTTGAAGTTTCTGTCTTGGAAGACTCTCTTTTTCTGGTAGCAATAACCTCAGCTAGGCAAGTTTCTGAATTACAAGCTCTGTCTGTTAAACCTCCATACTTAATTTTTCACAAAGATAGGGTCTGTCTCCAGACCAACCCTTCCTTTATTCCTAAAGTCTGTTCTCAGTTTCACTTAAACCAAACAATTGAATTGCCAGTGTTCTTCCCTAAGCACTCCAGCAAAGCAGAGTATACATTCCATCAATTGGATGTACACAGGCAACTACGTTTCTGTATCCACCGGACCAAGGAATTTAGAAAATCAGAACAGCTGTTTATTTCCTTTGCTGAGGCGAGAATGGGCTTGCCAGTTTCCAAGGTTACACTTTCGAACTGGATCTCTAGTTGTATTTCCTTTATTTACAGTTCTCAAGGAAAGGAGTTACCCTTTAAAGTTAAAGCGTATTCCACCAGGTCCTTCTCTACTTCTGCTGCTTTCCAAGCCAGGACACATATTGATAGTATTTGTGCAGCAGCAACATGGGCTACCCCTCATACCTTCATTTCCCATTATAAATTGGATTTAACTTCCAGGGGTAGAGCTTCGTTTGGTTCCACAGTACTCAGGAGTATCTTTCAGTGAGCCACCCATTCAGGATGCTAGGGAGGCTGTCCCACATGTAATAATGGAGGCAAGATAGGACTACATAACCTAAAGAAGTTATGTACTCACCATAACGTTCCATGTATGTAGCCCATCTCGATGAACATTATTACGAACCCACCCATCAGCCCCCTTCCTGGAGGATCTGGATACAGTTTTTTCCCTTTCTATAGTGTTTTTTTGCATAAGGGCTCCTTTTATTACAGTTTATTCTTCCGGACCTTTGTTCCTTTTTCATGTCTGATTCTGGTAGACTAGTAGCGAACAAGATCTGTGGAATGTGCGCATGCATCATGAGATACCTATTAGCCACGAGCCAATCGGAAGTTTTCAGGCTTTCTAAGCGGCTGAGTCGGAGCCGAGGATCGGCTGCGAACCCACATGTAATAATGTTCGGTGAGATGGACTACATACATGGAACGTTATGGTGAGTACATAACTTCTTTTTTCTGTTGCTGTTAAAGGTTCCGGAGTAATATTTTGGAGGTGTGCCACGTTGAGAGATGTGCAAATGAGTGTGGAGTCATCTGCATATTGTATTAGGGAGACCTGTTGTGTTGAGAGTGTTGGTGAAAATGTTAAAGAGGAGGGGACCAAGGATAGAGGCATGTGATACACCAGTGGTAACTGGGAGTTACGGAGAGAGGGAGGAGTGCCATTTTTACTGACCAGTACCTATTGGATAGGTATCTTGAACCATAGAAGGGAGGTTTAGAGAGACCTGACAAGGACAATTGACAGAGGTTTGCTGTGATAAACTGTGTTGAAGGCCAAAGACAAGTTTAGAAATGAGAAAGAGACTAGGTTGCCGTTGTCTCTGACTTTATTGACATTATCTATATAGGTTGAAATGCAGTGTTAATGCTACAGGAATGATGGAATCCTTGTTGTATGGGGAATAAGAGTTCTTTCCTGCAGGAGATAGTTTAGCAATTGTTTTCGAGTACGTACATTTTCAGTTATTTTGGAGAGAGGGGGGATAAGATTGCTATAGGTCTAAAGTTACTAATTTCTGTTGAATTTCTTTTTTGTGTGTAGGGATAATGTGTGACTTTTTCCAGGGAGAAGGAACATGGGATTCCTGGCTTGACCTATTTTTTTTAAGGATTGAGACAGGGTAGGGAATGGTATCTGCTACTATTTTAATATATTTGCTTGGAAGGTCATCAGCTAAAGTAGAACATGGTTTGAGTAGTTTTATACAGGATGTAAGCACAGGTTTGAAAACCTGCTCCAGGCTGTAACTCAACTCCCGTTTGAAACTGCTGCCACAGTAGAGCTAAAGTCTCTGACTTTGAAAACAGTTTTTCTGGTGGCAGTTGCCTCAGTTAGATCTTGGAATTACACTCATTTCATGCAGATCTCCCTATCTGGTTTTCCAGATGTTCCACTGATGAACAAGTTCATCTGGAAAGCAAGACCGTGCAAGGCCAGTGTGATCCTCTTAGACCCCTTCGTGCCGTGGCAAACATGGGATCTGAAGTAGTTAACTTCATTTGATCATCAACCTGTGGGTATCTGATCCGAGCCGGCAGCTATCCAAGCTAAAAGATCCGAGCTCTCAGCTCCTCCCCCTTACCCATAACACCCTGCCACCTCCCTCCAGTCCTCAGATCTTGTTTGCCGCGGCTTCTGAAGCATCAGGTACGAGCTCTTGGCGTTTTTTGGGTGAGAATTTCAGGAGTTTTTCTAGTCAAATTCTAGCTTTTTTCGGTGTGTGTGTGTGTGTGTGTGTGTGTGTGTGTGTGTGTGTGTGTGTGTGTGTGTGTGTGTGTGTGTATTATAGTCCCTTAGTTTAGTTAGACAGTTTCTTATTTAATTTGGTAAATTTAGTGTTTTCCTCCCCCCGTCTATGTGTGTTAGGGTGTGTGTGAGTCATGGCCGAAGGCCCTAAGGCCATTTTCTCTATATGTGCTGAGTGTGGTCATAAGCTGTCCCCAGCTGATGGCAACACTCGGTGCGTTCTCTGCCTGGGGGTAGCCCATTTAACATCGGGCTGCCAGATCTGTGCGGCCTTCAACCCCCGGGCAGTGAGGGACAGGAGGAATAAGTTAATCTTGGCGGGACTCTTACCCCCAGATTCTTCTTCCTCCTCTCCCTCAGTGGCACCAGTCGCGGCTGCGACTGTCCAGCCTTTAGCTTCTCCTCCCCTGGCTGGGACTCAATCTCCCGCTAATTCCCAGGGAGAGGAAAGCTCTTCTAAGAAGAATAGGGGGCATAGAGAGAAAGAGAAGGACAGGGACAGGCATAAGAGCCATAAGCGACAGGCCGAATCAGCCCCTTCGGCTCCACCATCTAAAGTGCTTGCTTCCCCCTCTAGAGTTTCCAGGTCTTCCCCCTCTCGGCTCTGTTCCCCATGCTTCTCTCCGGATCCGGAGGAGGAGTCCCGGTCACCCTCGAGGTCGTCAAGGCGGTCTTCCCGGCCTGCCTCGATGACTTCTAGGTCCACAAGGAGTTTGTCCGACGCAGATATGGACCGGATGATGCGTCGATTCCTGCAGGCCCAAATGCCGATGGGAGTGCTCCTGCCCCCCCCCCCCTTTCTGGGAGGGAGCTTGGCCCCTTTCTTTGCTCCAAATGCTCCTTCTCCAATCCACTATCGGGTTTCGGAACTGTCGGATCCGAGTAGTCTCGGAGCCGGGGAGTCGACGCCGATAGTAGTTGCTACTTCGCCGGCTTTATCCTCGAGCTTGTCGGGTCATCTTTCGGATCCGAGCTTTCGGGGTTGAGAGCTGAGCTTCGGATCTGCAGGGGTGAGTGTGTCTTCGGCTCTGTTTTTGTCAGAGCGCACTTCCCTTTCGGGTCCGATCGCTTCGGCTCAGACACCGGTCCTCATGTCTGAGCCGAGGGGACTACTCTCGGAGCCAGGGGAGAGTGGTTCGCCTTCGGCATTTGACGTGGTGGAGAGGGTCCTATCGAGGAGTTCGAAGTCCCTGGTCCGTACTACGGATCCATCCTTCGCTCCCTCGCATATGGGCCTGTCGTCCATCATCCGGCCTCAGGGACAGCCTGCGTCTGTGCCCCAGTTAGTTCCTGTAGAGGAACAGGACCCCATTGGTGAGCCTTCCTCGGACAGTCCCACCGAGGAGGTTCCTCACAAACGAAAGTGCAAGAGGAGGCACTTGGACTCCCCCGAGTCCCTCACAGAGGACACAGACTTAGAGGAAGCGGAAGGTTCCCCCAGGTCACCCCCAGAGGACATCTCCTTTGGAGACATTATGGAGATGCTACGCATTAGAGTGGGGTGGTCATCCCAGAAACCTTCCTCAGATGAGTCTGTGTTTCTGGAGGCGTTTGACACAGGCCCGTCTACCTCCTGGGTGTCCCCCCCGGCCGACCCCTTGGTAGATTTGATTACTACCAGGGCTTGGAAGGAGCCGGACACTGTGGAGCCAATCCCTAAGAGACCAGATAAAATTCTTAGTCCCCCTTCTGACAAGCCCTCGGGGAATAAAGGTTCCCCCAGTGGATGCCATATTGGTGGCGGCTGCCACTAAGAAGGAACTGGCACAAGAAAGTTCCTCGGTCCATCCTCCTGATAAGGAGTCTTGGACGATGGACCGCATTGGAAAGCGGATGTTTGCTTCAGCCACCTTTTCCATAAGGGCACTGAACTACCTGCCACACGTCATTAGGCTCCAGCGGGATCTGATAAAAGAGTACGCCGGGTCTCCCCCAGAGTCCATGATGGCCGAGGACAAGCGAACTTTCTCTGCTCGCATGGCCACTCTTAAGTCAGTATCAAACACTTCTATGCAGCTTCTCTCCCATGCCACGGAGGGGGCGGCTAGACTCAGCGAAAAAGGGGTCGCCCTGAGGCGTCACGCCTGGCTCCGTCTTGCGACTTTGTGGAACCCTTCAAGGCATCCTTCGCTAACACTCCCTTTGACGGTTCTACGCTATTTGGCAAAACTGTCCACTCCATAGCGAAAAAGACGTGAAGACGCTGTCTGCCGTTGGAATCCGCTTCTCTGCTCCTCAGAGGTCCTTCTCAAGGAACCAGAGGGGGCAAAAGAAGATTGGTTCCGAAAATCTCAGCAGTCCCGTCCTGCTCCGGATCCTTCGTCCTTCAGAGGCAGGGGAGGACAAGGTGGATGCCGGCCCAGAGGCAGAGGGGGGGGGCCGAAGAATTTCGGGTCGAGAGAACCTTTCTCTGACCGACCCGCGCAGCAGCCCTGAGGGGTTGCCCGACTGTCCCTCTCTGGAGGCAGCCGGGGGGCGTTTTTCGGAGCATCTAACAAGTTGGGAGTCCATTACTACAGATCGTTGGGTGCCCCGAACAATATCCAGAGGTTACTCGATCCCCTTCCTGAATCTTCCCCCGTTAATGAAGCACCTCCCCGATGCCCCACCCCATCAGAGGGAGGCTGCTGCTTCAAAAATAGAGAAATTATTAGAAAAAAGGGCCATCCAACACGTCCCCCCAGAGCAATCTGGGTTGGGCAATTACTCCAGGTTCTTTTTAGTGCCAAAAAAGACGGGGGACTTAAGGCCAATTCTCGACCTGTCAACTTTGAACCTGTTCATTGCCAAAGAGAAGTTCCGGATGGTCACTGTACAGTCTGTTCTCCCCCTTTTGCAGGAGAACGATTGGATGTGCTCCATAGACCTCAAGGATGCATACTACAACATTCTCATGGACAGACGATCCAGGTGGTGCCTCTGCTTTCGGCTGGGGGCCAGTCATTATCAGTTCAGGGTTCTTCCGTTCGGCCTCACCACAGCTCCCAGGGTGTTCACCAAGGTCATGGCAGTGGTAGCAGCCCACCTGAGACTTCAGGGAATTCAGGTCTTCCCATACCTAGACAACTGGCTCCTCACCGCCCACACCAGGCATCTACTCTCTTCCGCCAGGGATTATGCTTTACTCTTGCCCCATCACCTTGGCATTACCATAAATTTCGAGAAGTCTTCTCTGCAGCCTGTTCAGGTTCTAGACTTCATAGGGGCCAGGATAAACGCACTCTAGTCCAGGGCCTTTCTCACAACAGACAGGCTGCGCACTTTGTCACTTCTTGTAATAGCACTTCTACAGTCCCCGGCCCCACCTGTAGAATTAGTTCTGAGAGCCCTAGGATCCATGGCGGCGGCCATCAGCCTTTCACCTCTTGCTCCACTGCACATGAGAGTCCTGCATTGGACCCTTCAGGTCCAATGGTCCCTCTTCCTACACCCTCTGGATTCACCGATTCCCCTGAGCAAGGTATGCAGGATTTCCCTTCTGTGGTGGCTTCATTCCCGAGAGCTTCGGGAAGGGAGACAGTTCGTAATGCCTCTACCTCAAGCCACGCTGACCACGGACGCTTCTCGCCTGGGGTGGGGTGGGGGGGTATTGCATGGGCAGAACCATCCAAGGCACGTGGACCCCTGTAGAGACCGGTCTGTATATCAGTGTTCTGGAGATGAGGGCGGTGCTTCTAGCGTTGCGAGCCCTTCAGGACCTTCTCCCTCCAGGGACTATTGCAATTCAGACAGACAACATGGCTGTAGTCTGGTACATCAACAAACAAGGAGGAACCATGTCTTACCCTCTTTGTCGAGAGGCCATGAGAGTGTGGGAATGGGCGATTTCCACCAACCGCTTCCTGATAGCAACGCACATTCCGGGTCGGTCCAACATTCTTGCGGACAAGCTGAGTCGTTCTATCCTCATTACGAGTGGTCTCTAACCCTCTTGGTAGTGAAACAGATCTTCCTCAGATGGGGTCAGCCTTGCTGCAATCTCTTCACGTCTCCTTCAAACGCGAAATGCAGCAAATTTTTAACTCTAATTCCCCCACCGGGGGAGAATCCCAGGGACGCTCTGGTGCATGCTTGGCCACCCGGTCTTCTTTATGCTTATCCTCCTCTTCCGCTAATGATGAAATTTCTGCAGAAGGCTCGTCAGTTGGGGAGCAGAATAATCCTCATAGCCCCATTCTGGCCTCATCAGATCTGGTTCCCTTTTCTGCGGTCTCGCATCATAGCCCCTCCTTGGGTCTTGGATCCCATTCTGGATCTCATCTCTCATCCTTCGGGATTGCAAACTCCGAACCTGGACGACCTCAAGCTCACGGCTTGGTTGATCCAGTTCCACTGACGGCTAGGACTCCCGGTATCTCGTCTTCTGTGAAAACTATTCTGGTAGTGGCACATAAACCCTCTACCAGGAAGATCTACAACAGTAAATGGAAGCGTTTTTCCATCTGGGCCAAGGATAGGGATTTGAATCCTTTCTCGGCTCCCATTCCAGCAGTTCTTGAATTTCTGTCCCACATTTTCCATCAAGGGGCCAGTTCTTCTACTGTGAAGGTTCAGATGGATGCCATTTCTCATTTCCACATCGGGGACAACCTTAAACCCCTAGCTTCCACTAAAATATGCAAGACCTTTTTGAAAGGCACTTTTTTCTTAAGACCTCCAGTCAAGAAGGCAATTCCTCCATGGGATTTAACTTTAGTTCTTCATGCCCTAATGGGTCCACCCTTTGAACCCACAGCTTCCATTGACTTAAAATTCTTATCCTGGAAAACTGCCTTCTTAATTGCAATCTATCAGGAGGGTATCTGAGCTTCAAGCCCTTTGTATGAAACCTCAGTACCTGGTTTTCCATAAGGACAGAGTATCTCTCAGGACTAATCCTTCATTCTTGCCTAAAGTGGCCTCCGAGGCCAATATCAATCAAATCATCAGTTTGCCTGTTTTCTTTCCCAACTTTCAGAATAAAGGGGAATATAAACTGCATTTGTTGGATGTGCATAGACAGTTGCGATTTTACTTGCACAGGACAACTGCTTTTCGCAAATCAGAACAGCTTTTTGTGTCTTTTGCTAAGCCGTCCCTAGGCAACCCTGTTACGAAAGTTACCTTAGCCAGATGGATATCCCACTGCATCTTACAAGCCTATTCAGCTTCTGGTAGGCCAGAACCCTTGAGGCTTCATGCTCATTCTACCCGTTCTATGGCTACCTCTGCAGCATTTTGGTCAAGAGTTCCCTTAGATGACATCTGTTCAGCGGCTACTTTGGGCCTCTTCTCTTACCTTCATTTCTCATTACAAACTAGATCTGATCTCCAGAGGTAGGGCAGCCTTTGGCTTCGCAGTGCTCTGGAATATCCTTCCATGAGGACCTCCTAGGTTTTTGGTAGCTGGGGACTCTGTCCCACAGGTTGCTGATCAAATGAAGTTAACTACTTCACTCACCATAATGTTCCATCTGAGTAGGTAACTTCATTTGTCAACAACCAACCCCCCCTCCTTTCCCCTAGACTGTTTCGTGATCATCCTCTTAACAGAAGGGTTTTTCCTTCTGTTGTGCATCAGGTTAGCGTTATCTTTCGAGTATGTTTGACTGTTGCTGGTTGATATGTGGCAAACTCGATCTGAAGACTGGAGGGAGGTGGCAGGGTATTATGGGTAAGGGGGAGGAGCTGAGAGCTCGGATCGTTTAGCTTGGAAAGCTGCCGGCTCGGATCCAGGTTGGATCCGATACCCACAGGTTGCTGACAAATGAAGTTACCTACTCAGATGGAACGTTATGGTGAGTACATAACTTCTTTTTTCTTTCCTGTGGCCTCCACTAGTGCATCTGCCATGGATGTTGGATCATTACTCAGATCTTCTCATACTCACCTGTCCGGATTGTTTCCACTGGGCCAGATGTCCATAAAACTAACTGCATGGTTTGTCCAATTTTGAACAGAGCCAGAGATGGCAGGCTTCCTTCTATAGTTAAGATTATATAAGCGTCTCAGAAGCCAGTCACAAAAAAATATACCATAGCAAATGGAAAAGCTTCTCTTTATGGGCTGTTTACAAAGGATTGGACCCTTTCTCAGCACTTATTCTGTCCATCTGGGAATTTTTATCAGAACTGTTTGATAAAGTTTCCAGTTATTCCACAATCAAGGTTCAACTCGCAGCAGTCTCGAAGTAACATATCAGCAACTTCATAATTTCCTTAAAGATCTCTAAGTTTTTTGGGAATACTTTTTTTTTTACGAACTCCCTTCAGAAACATTGTTCCTCTATAGAGCATTACCATTACGTTCCAGGCTCTAACTCAACCTCGTTTTGAACCTGCTGTCACAATAGATCTATAGCTTTGTGCTTGGAAAACAATTTTTCTGGTGGCAGTTACCTCATCCAGATGGCTGTCAGAATTACAGGCTCTTTCATGCAAACTTCTCTGTTTTTTCACAAGGACAGGGTGTCTTTGAGAATTACTGCATCCTTTCTCTCTAAGGTGGTATCCAAAGCAAACTTAAATCAGTCGGTAAACTTATCATTATTTTTTCCCAGATACTCGTTACTAGTCAACTCAGCTGCTACCTTTATAGAACAAAACAGTTCAGGAAATCTGATCAGTTGTTTATTGACTTTTCAAATCCAAAATTGGGTAAATCGGTCACTAAAGATACTCTTTCAAGATGGTTGTCAGGTTGCATCTCCTTTGTCTATAACAAAAAGAACTAGGCTGTCCATTCTAAACCTAAAGTTCATTCGACTAGTGTAATATCTACTTTAACAGGCTTTTCTAGCAGGCTTTCCATTGATGACATTTGGTCCACAGTAAATATGTTTGTCTCATTATAAAGTGGATGAATAATGTAGATCACATTCTTGTGGTTCCATCATCCTCGGGAATGTCCTTCCTTGATACCACACAGATAGACGGCTTGGAAATCTGCCCCATATGTTGAATCAGACGAAAATAGACGACATTGGATACAAATGTTGTGTACTTACTGTAATGATAGATCAGTGTTGTCTGATTTTCGTCCAGTTCAACCTCCCTGTCTCCTTCCCCCTTTCTAAATTGATACATATGACTTTGAGGTGACCGGGTAGTTGTTACTCAGCTCCCTGTCTGTAAGTAGTCCTGTTTTGATTGTTGTCATCTCTCCCTCTCCCTCTATCTCAGGGAAACTGGAATCATATTGACAGTGTTGTTCATTTCTTGTTTTAGATGAAGGCAATCTCAATCTGAGATATTAGGGTGGAGTACATGGAATTATAAGTAGGAGGTTAATCAGAGCCCTGGAACCAAATAAGCTTTAAAATTGGTGTCAAGGTTGGATCTAGTTGGGTCTGACAACCAATCTGTTGAGATGGATAAAAATCAGACAACATGGTACTATCATTATTGTAATAAGTACATAACTTTTTAAGTTTTGGGAATGTAATGAGTTGGTGGATTTTAAAAAAATCCTTACAGAGTAATGTGTCAGAAGTATTGGGTGGGCAAATGGCTGTAACTAAGGAAATTATTCTTTTGAACTGGAACAAGGATGTGGATTACCTAGATATGTAGTAAGGCCTTGTTAAGTTTAAATGTTCATGATATTGATCATTGCTGCAGTAGCCTGTCCTATATGGGTTATATCCGGCCAAGGATATAACCAGCCAACCAACTTCCAAAGCTTCAGGGCACAAAGCCTCAGTCAGCTTGAGTTGAGTTGACTAAAAAGACAGGTTTGTGTGCCAAGCCCTTCAGAGCTTTCTTTTCGTTGATGAGAGCACTCCACTGCAGACTTTTGAGGATCAACAATCAGCTTGTACTGTTCCTTTGCTGGGCAGATAAGTTCCCTTTGAGGAAAAAATCTTCCACATTAAAAATGTTATCTTATTGTGTTTCCTTTTTAAGGAAGTTATTTTTAAAGTAGGAGTTTGTGTTTCAATGGAATGACATGAGACATAACAGTACTTTTAAACAAGAGTACACTTTTTTTCCTGTCAGTTTTAAAAGTTGTTTAAAGTAATTGAAAAAACATTTTATGTTATGTTGTCCATATCTCACCTTCGTTCTTGCTCTTTGGGTTCGGAGCCGATCATCGGCTCCGACTTGGCCGTATACTATAGCTCGAGAGCTTTTACTGGCTCGAGGCTAGCCCCTAGCCCAGCATGCCTAGCGGAAGTTACCCAGATCTCGTTTGCCGCTTGCAGTGTCGAGATTTCGGATACTGGCTCAGACTTACTGTTTTTTTCTCTATTTTTGAACAAAATTTCCTAGTTTAGCTTGTCTATTTTTGTTAACTGTAGGTGTCCTTAGTATTTCTATCTATCACTATCCCATCTGAGCGACTTGCTTTTGTGTAGTTTAACCGTCTTTTCTCTCTGGTCTTTTCCCCTCTTCCAGACCCATTTAAATTAGAGGGTTCCTTCCTTTCCTTGCCTTTAACTTCTAAGGAGTTGCCATTTAAATTAGAGGCTCTCCTTAGGTGGGGAGTTAGCCGTTTAACTTAGAGACCCCCTTCCCTATTTTTCCTGTCTTTGTTAAAAAAAAAAAAATGTCTGTTATTGTTTAGTTAACACAGTGCTATTAATTCCAGAACCTGCCCTTGCCATGACCCTACCTAGTCTTCCTTCCCTTTATGTACTCTCAAAAGGACCATACTTAGTACCTCATTACACCTCTCTCTCCAATGTGTCTACTATGCATTTGCATAATTTTATACAGACAAACATTTTTTATTGTAGACCTATTGAAGTATATCAGTGTAAAATTGTTACTTGGCTTCTTTTTAATGCAACTTTAACTTTATGCATGTAAACCAACATATGTGAATCTTTTTGCTAGAACTGCTATTATATCAATATTGTTTAAAATTGTACTTATTTAAAATGTACTACTGGAGCTTTTCTCCTCGTGTCTCCACTGAAAATGGACCACAAGCCCAGCTGGACAAACCTGGTTAACAAATGTCAATAAATAAATAAATAAATAGTATTATTGTATAGTCTTCTTATTAGTAGTCTATAGCCTTAGACATATTACTGTTCTCTAGTATGTCCAAAGATACTGCCAAGGATTTGAAACCTTTGGGTTTCAAGAAATGCAACTCGTGCTGCCAAAAGATGTCCCTTATGGACTGGCACATGAGTTGCATATATTGTTTAGGACCTGTTCACCTGCAGGACTCGTGCTCTATCTGCCATGCTTTTAGTTCACGAGTCCTGCTGGAGAGAAGAAACAAGTTAATCTTGAGAGGTTTACTGAAGAGCCCCTTTGATGCTGCCATGGAGGGGACTCAGCCAGCAAAAAAAAAAATCGGACAAAGTCAAGCCTTCATTCTCTTCGGCTCCGAGTTCGGACCCTTCTAAGGACATGGGCAGGCCACAAGCTAAGTCGGACCCGACTTTCAGTTCCGACAAGACATCGTCACTTACTGCTCCATCTGTGTTTTCGGAGCCAGTAAGGTCCCATAAGCGTTCCAGGCCTCCAGCCTTTGAACCGGTTCGGTCTGCCCACAGTTTCCATTATTACAATCTGTGGCGGGCAGTCACCGGTTTTCAACCCATTCCTCTCGGTCATCCAGGACCTTCTTGGATGATGATGTGGAGAGGGTGGTAAAGAGGCTTATTAGGACACCAGCTTTAGCCAAAATACTTTCAGGCCCATCCCAGACGGAAATGGTGCCGATAGCCCAAACAACAATGGTTTTGATTCTTCCTCCTCTGACTCCTCTGTGTTCGGAGCCGAAGTGTATGGAAGTCGTAGTGGTGGAACCGTCGTTTCCAGTAACCTCCTCTGGTCTTTCAGTTCCGACTACTGCTCCAATCTCCTTGATACCCCCTTCTATCGAGGGATCTGGGAGCTGATGCTTCCTTGTCGACTCCGAGGGGGGAGCATTGTACCCTTGTCCAACCCTGCTCTCCCTCTCGGATCTTCGGCGCAGATCATCTCGGCTCCTACATTGGCCTCGGAGCCGTCACCCTCAGTTCGGAGGAAGTCTCCTGCTTCTTTGGAGCCGGAGATTCTTTCGGGTCAGGACCATGATTGCCTTGGAGGTGATGAGGTGCGTGCTGTCTACTGAGACAGCTCCACCCTCGGCTCCATTGGCTCCTTTGCCTTCGGTGCTGGTGTCCGCCTCCGAACCTCCCCTCCGCCCCAAGCATAGGGAACCTGTGCTCCAGGATGCCCCATTGGGCGATCCCACCTCATCCGAAACCTTCTCTGAGCATCCCTCGGAGGAGGTTCCATGGAAGAGGACTTGCAAGAGGACGCATGTGGACTCCCCTGAGTCTTTGACATCAGACACAGACTTGGATGACTCAGAAGGGTCCCCACGGTCCCTCTCTGAAGAGGTCTCTTTTTCAGACATCATAGGAATCCTTAGACAGAGGGGTGACTGAAAGTCCCTCACCTCTTCTGAAGATATCAGTGTACCTGGATGCATTTGGTTCTCGACCCTCCACCTCTTGGGTATCTCCTCCTTTCAACCCACTACTGCACATAGTGAGTCAGAAGGCTCAGAGCTCTCCAGACATGATGGAACCAGTTCCGTGGAGGCCCAATAAATTTATTACAGCCCCTGAAGACAGGCTCTTCTTATCTAACGGTGTTCCCCGTTGATCCTATGGTGGTGGCAGCAGCCACCAAGAATTAATTAGTGGAAACTTCATCTGTCCATCTACCGAATAAAGAGTTTTGTAAGACGGACAGATACGGGAAGCGTATGTTTTCTTCAGCGACCTTTACACTCTGGTATCTGAGCTATTTGTCCCACTTTACAAGGCTTTAAATGGATCTCAGGAGTTAGGAGATATCTTACAGGATCCTACAGCTGTGGGAGCCCCTGACAAGGCGGCTTCTCAGCTTGCAACCTTGACTTCAGTGGTTAACTCCTTCATGCAGCTCATTTCTTCTGCAGCCGATGGGGCAAGCAGGGCGGCAGGCACACAGGGGTAGCCTTACGCAGACACTCCTGGATGCGCCTTTGTCATTTTGCGGAACCCTTCAAGTCTTCCTTTACCAATGCCGCCTTTGACTGCTCATCCCTGTTCGGGCCTTGAGTAAAAGAGACTCTTACCAGGTGTGAACAGGATGGCAAAACTCTCTCTGCTGTGGGAGTACATTTTTCTGCTCCATCTAGGCCCTATCCTAAAGGCCAGAAGAGCTGGAAAATGTGGTTCTGGAAATCCCAGGGAGCTTCGCCTGACCCGCGTGGAGATTTTTCTCCCAGGAGCAGTGGGGGAAATAATGGAAGACGCCGATCTCGCTGCAGGGTCATCCGCAGAACCAGGGCGACAGAAATGCCTTCTCTGGTAGGCCCTTCCACCGCTCCTCAAGGGAGGCCCGACTGTCCGACTCTGACAGTCGGGGGGGGGGGATTATCCTTATACCCAAAAGCCTGGCAGACGATCACAGAAGATACATGGGTGCTATCCATAACATCCAGAGGTTACAATATCCCCTTCTCCCTACGTCTCCTGTCAAAAAAGTAATACTCTATCCCAGATGTTCCACCCAGTCTTCAGGATCAAGAAAACCTAGTGGTTCAAAGGCTTCTAAGAAAAAGTCATCCAGGAAGTCCCCACAGACCAAATTGTATCCGGAACTTACTCAAGGTTCTTTTTAGTTCCAAAGAAAACAGGGGACTGGAGGCTCATTTTGGATCTCAGCAGGCTGAACAAGTCAGTCAAGAGAACAAAGTTCCGGATGGTAACACTGCAGTCCATTCTTCCCTTTCTGGGACAGGACAATTGGATGTGCTCTATCAATCTCCAGGATGCTTACTACCTCATAAAAATGGACAGACGTTCATGGAGACATCTACGCTTCCAGCTGGGAGCCAGTCACTATCAGTTCAGAGCTCTGCCCTTTGGTCTCACCACAGCCCCCAGGGTGTTCACAAAATGCATGGCAGTAGTTGCGGCTCACCTGAGATGTCAAGGATTCCGGGTGTTTCCATATCTAGATGACTGGCTCCTTACTGCCACCAAGAGCATCAACTAGTCAGGGCAAGGGAATCCACAATCCGCTCTTGTTCTCAACTTGGGATCACCATAAACTATAAAAAATCTGCCTTGTTGCCTTGTCAGTATATTACCTTTATAGAGGCAGATTTAGACACAAGGGCCATGATAGCAAAGCTGCCTCAAGAAAGAGTATTAATGATCTGTCGCCAAGTTGTCATGCTGTTCACACAAAAGAGAATTCAAGCAAGATTTGCCCTCAAGGTCCTGGGTTCTATGGCGGCGGCAATCACTCTGGTCCCGATGCTTCCACAGGAGAATTCTACAGTGGCTTCTATTTGCACAATGGTCATTCAAGGATTTACCCATGTCTCATCAGATTCTGATCACGGAATCCTGTAAAAGGGATCTGGAGTGGTGGCTTCACTCCCCTATGGTGAGAATAGGCAGGCCATTTCTACCCCCCAACCTGTAGCCACAGTGACCATGGATGCTTCCCGGATTGGGGGGGGGGGCATTATCTGGGACAGACTGTTCAAGGGACTTGGCAGAACATGAGTACCACTTGCACATCAATGTCCTAGAGATGAGGAGAGCGGTGCTCCTGGCATTGCAAGCACTTCAGGACTCTCTACCTACAGGCACTATAGCAATTCAGGCGGACAATATGTCGGTAGTATGGTACATCAACAAACAGGGTGGAATCAGGTCTTACCCCTTGTGTTGAGAGGCGCTACAAGTATGGCAATGGGGAATGTTTTCCCAACGTTTTCTGGTTGCAACTCACATCCCGGGGAAATCCAGCTTGATAGCGGACAAGCTCAGCCGGGCTATCCTGATTCCCCACAAATGGTCTCTGAAGCAGGTAGCTGCAGACTTGATTTTTCTCAGATGGGGCTGCGATATGTTTGCCACCCTCCTCAACAACAAATGCAGCAGCTACTTTGCCCTAGTCCCACCACTGGGACAGTCCCCCAGGCACACACTTGTTCACGATTGGCCCCCGGGACTGCTTTACGCCTTTCCACCTTTTCCCCTGATCCCCAAGGTTCTTCAGAAAGCCATTGGGACAGGTTAATCCTTATTGCCCCTTACTGGCCTTGTCAGATATGGTTCCCATTCCTTTGGCCTTACCTGCAAGGGGAAACTTGGATCCTGGACCCAGTGCCAGATCTTTTGAGGCATCAGTCTGGGGCTCTCCATCTTTCCATTCAAACTCTGTCTCACAGCTTGGTTTCTCCACTTCTGATCTTAGCCAGGCTTCCTGATGTTTCTCCAGCAGTTCAACACATTTTGATTTCCTCCCATAAGCCCACTACTAGCAGACTTTATGCTAGTAAATGGAAGAGGTTCTCTTATTTGCAGGCAAAAATCAGATTGATCCCTTCACTGCTCCCATTTCAAAGATTCTTGAATTTCTTGTGAAACCTTTGATCAAGGAGCAGCTGCAGCTGCTATCAGAGTACTATTAGCTGCCATTTCTAATTTCCATAATGGGAGAAATGGGTTCCAATATCATGTCCCATAGGTTATGCAAGGCATTCCTAAGAGGTACTACCCTTTTAAGACCTCCGATAAGAGAACCTTCCCCCCCCACAATCTTAATTTAGCTTTAGACTCTCTGATTCTTCCTCCCTTTGAACCATCCTTTTCTTGTCCGCTCAAATTTCTGACTTGGAAGATCCTTTTCTTGGTTGCAATTACCTCGGCTAGAAGGGTTTCAGAATTACAGACCTTGTCTATTCGTCCCCCGTACTTGATTTTCCATAAAGATTGGGTTTCTCTCAGAACCAACCCCTCCTTCTTACCAAAGGTATGTTCTTCCCCAGTCATGGCAACAAGGCAGAGTATAAACTTCATCAATTAGACATTCATAGACAGTTACGTATCTGTTTACACAGGACCAAGGACTTCAGAAAACCTGACCAATAGTTCATATCCTTTGCGGACAATAAAAGAGGTTGTGCGGTCTCAAAGGTGACTTTATCAAATTGGCTTTCAGACACTATAAAACATGTCTTCGAGTTGCTTAGTCAAAAGCTTCCAGGGAAAATTAAAGGGCACTCAATAAAGGCCTTGTCTACCTCTATTGCCTTTCAAGCCAGATTGTCTTTGGATTCAAATCTGTGCAGCAGCTACATGGGCTAATCCTCATATCTTTATCACTCATTACAAAGTAGATGTGGCCTCCTGGAACAGGGCATTCTTTGGTTCCACGGTCCTGAAGAGTTTTTTTCAGTGAGCCACCCAAGAATCAGGTGCTGGGGACGCTGTCCCAAACAGCAAGAACGAAGGTGAGATATGAACAACATAACATAAAGAAGTTATGTACTCACCATAACGTTCCATGTTTGTTGTCCTTGATCTTGCCTTCCTTCTTGCATCCCACCCTCCTTCCCCCTTCCTGGAGGATCGAGAAGGAATCCCTTGTTTTATTGGTTATACTGGCTGGGTTTCCTTTATACCATACCTTATGGTTAGTCTCAGTCTACTACTATTACTGTTGTGGAGTGGTCACACCTTTATATGTAGGTGTTATCAGATATGTAAAGTAGAGTATATCTCTTGTCTATTTATATGGCCTAGTGTTGGGTTATCACAAACCAGATCTGGGTAACTTCCGCTAGGCATGCTGGGATAGGGGCTAGCCTTGAGCCAGTAAAAGCTCTCGAGCTATAGTATATGACAGAGTCAGAGCTGAGGATTGGCTCCAAACCCAAACAGCAAGAAAGAAGGCGAGATCAAGGACAACAAACATGGAACGTTATGGTGAGTACATAAGTTCTTTTTTCTGTGGAGGAATTGCATATATTTTACTTTTAGGGGCTGACAAAGCATTTTAAACTGCTTCATATTGTGTTTTGTGCAAAAAAAGTGACTTTTAAGGACATTGTTTTTGCTGGCTCTTACTGCTTGTTTTCTCCAAGAAGGAAGTGCCATTTTCAGCTTGATCGTGGAACAATCTACCGGTCCCACAGTTCTTCCTTTTTCCAGCCACAAAAAAAAAAAGTTAAGCCATTAGTCTTTGCCACTGCGGGAGGCTAGCCATTTGCTTAAGACACAGTTGGGTGACTGTTGTGGCCATAGCTTATTCCTCAATCCACTCAAATTTTCTGGTGTAGCACCTGCAGCTGCTAGAGACTGTGAGTTAGGCACTTCCTCTCTGGCTGTTAGGCGCGCTGCTTGGGCAAGGCGGAGCCACTCTTGTCAGTCCTGCGAGAAGGAACAGGGAAAGCTTTCCAGTTTGTAAGAATGTTTAGCCTATCCCTGGGGAAGCTGCTATTGCCACTAGTAATACTGTTGGCTCTTATTTTTCCTGTCAGAAAGAAATAGAAAACTAAATATCTGAAGTAGGATATTCATTTGTCTGCAACCTGTGGGTTATGGATCCGATATCGGATCCGAACCGGCATGGTTTTCCAGCTATGGATCATAGCTCTCAGCTCCTCCCCTCACCCATAATGCCCTACTCTACCCTCATGACCTCAGATCTCGTTTGCCGCGCATGGTGACTGGATTGGTTTCTAAAGCTCTCAAGCTAAGTGCTAGTTTTCTACTGTTAATATTAGAATTTTGAAGTTTTTTTATTAATTTTTGTGTGAAAGTGTAGGTTTACACTTTTATATTTTTACTTTTAGAGTTAATCTAAAATTATTTCCCTCCCCTCGCTGTTGGCGTAGTGTGTGTGTGTTGGGCCTGTGTGTGTATATTGTTTAGTTACTTTAGTTTAGTAACTCCTTTATAGATTGGGATGGCTGAACAGCCTAAATCTATATTTTCTAAATGCTCCGAGTGTGGCCATAAGCTTTCCCAGCTGATGGCCACACTCGGTGTTAGATGCCTGGGGTTGAACACCTCACATCTGGATGCTCCATTTGTGCAGGGTTCAACCCCAGGGCACTGAAGGAGCGGAGGTCCAAGCTTGTTTTGGCGGGCCTCTTACGCGGACTCGGCTCCGACCTCCGCTCCTTCGGGTAACCGGGCCGGTTCCTCCCTCCGTGGCACCCTCCTCCTCCTGGGACTCAACCTCCCGTTTCTGGTTGGAGGAGAGGGATGCTAGGAAAAAGGACGGAGGAGAAGCACCTAGCGGCGGGCCGAGACCTCTGTTTCGGCCCCGCCAGCCAAGCGGGCTTCTCCCCAGGCTCTGTTGTCGGCTCGGTCTCCTCCTTCTCGGCTCCGGTCTCCAGTGTGCTTTCACCGGGACCTGAGGAGGAGGAGACCCGATCTCCGTCGAGGCTATCGAGGAGGCACTCCAGGCCTACCTCGGTAGCCTCGCGAGATCTACGATAGCCTTTCGGATGCTGATCTGGACCGGATGATGAGAAGGTTCATCCAGGCCCAGATGCAAATGGGAGTGCTCTTGCCTCCCCTCTGGGGAGCTCAACACCCTTTTCAAACCTATTGCTCCTTCTCCGACCCGCTATCCGGGTTCGGAGCAGCTGGAGCCGAGCAGCCGAGCGGGGTGGGTCGGCGCCGATAGTACTTGGTACCGGATCCGACCCTGCCCTCGAGTGCATCGGATCCGACCTCTCGGAGCCTGGATCCGAGCCTCGGATCCGGGGATCAGTGCTCCTTCGGCGCCGTCTGTGTCGGAGCGCACTGTCCTTCGGATCCGGCGCGGCGCCGGCTCCGATCCACTCTTCGGATCCGAGGGGAGCCGATTGTCGGATCCTTTGGTCAAGGTCGGCTCCCCTTCGGCGTTTGATGTAGTGGAGAGGGCCCTGTTGAGGGTCTCCGGACCCCCTTCGGCTCCGTCCCGCGCTCCCTCTGCACTGGGCCAGGCTTCCACCATCCAGCCCTTGGGACAGCCCGCTTCTGTGCCCCAAGTTGCTCCAATGGAACAAGTTGCTGCTTGCGAGGAGTCCTCTGACAGCCCCCAGAGGATGTCCCTCGCAAGCATACGTGCAAAAGGAGGCACATTGACTCCCGAGTCTCTCACGGAAGACACGGACTTGGAGGAAGGGGAAGGCTCCCCACGGTCACCCCCCGAGGATGTCTCATTTGGAGACATCATGGAAATGCTCCGTATAGGGGGTGGTCTGCCCCAAGTCTTCCTCGGACGAGTCCGTGTTCTTGGAGGCATTTGAAGCGGGCCCGTCTACCTCTTGGGTGTCCCCTGCCGACCCCTGGTGGACCTCATTACCACCAGGGCGTGGAAGGAACCGGACACCGTGGAGCCAATTCCTAAGAGGCCCGATAGGATCCTTAGCCCACCGTCCGACCGTGCCCATTGGAGTAAGGGGCCTCCGGTAGATGCCATGTTGACGGCGGCCGCCACCAAGAGGGAACTTGCTCACGAGAGTCCCCCAGTCCATCCCGAGCAAGGAGTCTCGGATGATGGACCGCTTGGGGAAGCGGATGTTTAGTTCAGTGACCTTCTCGGTAAGGGCGCTGAACTACTTGGCACATGTCATTAGGATGCAGCGAGATCTCATTAAAGAATATGCTGCATCTCCCCAGAGTCCATGTCGGAGGAGGACAGGGTTCTGCACTCCACCCGTATGGCCACTCTTAGGTCAGTTACTAATACCTCTATGCGGCTACTCTCCCACGCCACGGAAGGCCGCTAGAGCTGCGGGCAGGCCTAGTCACTAGGCGTCAGGCCTGGCTCCGTCACTGCATTTTTCTGAGCCCTTCAAAGCGTCATTTGCGACGCCCTTTGATGGTTCTGCTCTCTTTGGCAAAACTGTTCGCAAACGTTGACCCAGAGCGAGAAGGACGGAAGGCGCTGTCTGCCGTCGGAATCTGCTTCTCTGCACCCCAGAGGCCCTACTCTAGGAACCAAAAGGGTCAGAAGAAGATGTGGTTCCGGAAGTCTCAGCAGTCCCAGCCTGCTCCGGACAACCAGTCCTTCCGTGGCAGAGGAGGACAGGGAGGACGCCGCCCTAGAGGCAGAGGGGCTCCCAGAAACTTCGGGTCCAGGGAACCTTCTCTGAACGGCCCGCGCAGCAACCCTGAGGGGTTGCCCGACTGCTCCACTCTGGAGGCAGTCGGGGGACGTTTTTCGGGGCACCTAGCGGCATGGGAGTCCATAACATCAGACCGCTGGGTTCTCCAAATCATATCCAGAGGATATCCCATCCCTTTCCTTCACCTTCCAAAGTTGAAGTCCCTCCCAGACGTCCCACCCGGTCAACGGGAGGCCGCTTTGGCAGAAATTGGCCATCTGCTAAAGAAAAGAGCCATCCAGCCCGTCCCCCCCAGACCAGATCGGATCAGGGTTCTACTCCAGGTTCTTTTTAGTGCCAAAGAAGACGGGGGAACTAAGACCAATCCTAGACCTCTGTCTCTTGAATCTGGCAGTCCCCAAAGAAAAATTCCGAATGGTCACTCTACAATCTATTCTCCCCCTTCTGGGAGAAAATCACTGGATGTGCTCGATAGACCTCAAGGACGCGTACTACCACATCCTGATGGACAGGCGCTCCAGGAGGTTCCTCCGCTTCCGGCTGGGAGCCAGTCACTACCAGTTCCGGGTCCTTCTCTTTGGTCTCACCACAGCCCCCAGGGTGTTCACCAAAGTATTAGCAGTGGTTGCGGCCCACCTGAGGCTTCAGGGGGTGCAGGTCTTTCCCTACCTGGACGACTGGCTTCTTACCGCCCCAACAAGGCATCTACTTTCATTGGCGAGACTCCTTTCTCCATCTTGCTCCTTTTCTGGGCATTACAATAAATACAAAGAAATCCAACCTGGCACCCACACAGCTCTTAGATTTTATAGGGGCCAGGCTAGACACAAGGAGTTTACGAGCCTTCCTCACTGCGGACAGAGTTCAAAATCTGCAGCTCCAGGTGCGGGCCATTCTCCACTCAAGTTCTGTTCCGGCGGAGTTGGTCCTGAGGGCTCTAGGGTCCATGGCATCTGCTATAGCACTTCTTCCTCTTGCCAGGCTCAATATGCGCATTCTACAGTGGACTCTCTTAGTACAGTGGTCATACCTTGCTCTCCCCATGCATCACCCCATTGCGATCAGCAAGGCTTGCAAGCGGTCCCTCTTGTGGTGGCTTCACTCCCCGGATCTCCACAGGGGCCGCCCATTTTGTGCTTCTCCCCCTCTCGCCACGGTGACCACGGACGCCTCCCGCCTCGGGTGGGGGGGGGGCACTTTGCGGGCCGGACCGTCCAAGGCACGTGGAACTATTCAGAGACCTTACTGCATATCAACGTTCTAGAGATGAGAGCAGTGCTCTTAGCATTGCTAGCACTTCAGGACTTTCTTCCCTTGGGAACAATTGCAATTCAATCGGACAACATGTCTGTGGTCTGGTACATCAACAAGCAAGGGGGAACAAGGTCTTACCCTCTTTGTCGAGAAGCCATGAGAGTTTGGGAATGGGCAATCTCCACCAACCGCTTTCTAATAGCAACGCACATTCCGGGTCGGTCCAACATCCTAGCGGACAAGCTCAGTCGCACCATTCTGACCCCTTACGAGTGGTCTCTCAATTGTCAAGTAGCGGAACGCATATTTGCACGGTGGGGAACTTCCTTCATGCGATCTTTTTGCCTCTCCCTCAAACACCAAGTGCGACAGTTTTTTCGCTCTGATACCTCCTCCCGGAGGTTCCCCAAGAGACGCTCTGGTGCATGCTTGGCCACCCGGTCTTCTGTATGCTCATCCACCCTTGCCTCTGATGCTCCAAGTTCTTCAGAAAGCCTCTCGGGTGGGTTGCAGAATGATTCTCATTGCTCCGTTTTGGCCTCGACAGATCTGGTTCCCCTTCCTAAGGTCTCACTCGGTGAATCCTCCTTGGATTCTAGATCCCATTCCGGATCTGATATCCCATCCATCCTGCATACCTCCTCCGAATCTGGACAACCTGAAGCTGACCGCTTGGCTGCTCCAGTTCCACTCTTGATCAGGACTCGGTATTTCGTCACCTGTTAAGGCAATTCTGGTGGCAGCTCATAAACCGTCCACTAGGAAGGTCTACCGCAGCAAGTGGAAACGGTTTTCTTTGTGGGCGGAGCGGCAAGGCCTGAATCCCTTCACGGTTCCTCTCCCATTAGTGCTTGACTTTCTAACCACTCTTTTTAACGATGGTGCCAGCAGTTCCACAGTCAAAGTACAACTGGCGGCAATTTCTCATTATCACATTGGCCATGACTCTAATCCTCTTATGTCAGCCAAATTGTGTAAAATTTTTCTTAAAGGTACTTTTCTTCTCAGGCCCCTGTAAAACAAGCGTGTCCGCCTTGGGACCTCTCTTTGGTTGTACAGGCCTTGACCGCCCTTCGAGCCAGCGGCTACGGTGGATCTCAAATTCTTGTCTTACAAGACAGCCTTTTGGTAGCCATTACATCGGCCAAGAGAGTTTCTGAGCTTCAAGCATTATCAGCTAAACCTCCTTACTTGGTATTTCATCCGGACCGTGTCTACCTCAGGACCAACCCGTCCTTTCTTCCTAAAGTCGCTTCTGAAGCAAACATCAATCAATCCATTAACCTCCCTGTTTTCTTCCCTAAATATGAAAACAAAGGTGAATATAAGCTTCACTCATTAGATGTTCACAGGCAACTTAGATTTTATCTAAACAGGACGGCTGGTCATAGGCAATCCGACCAGTTGTTTATTTCCTTTGCAAAATTTAATTTGGGCAAGCCAATTTCTAAAGTTTCTCTGTCCCGCTGGATTTCACAGTGCATCTTATTGGCTTATCAAGCTTCAGGAAGGTCCGCGCGGAGGGTGTTCATGCCCATTCAACCCGGTCAGTATCTACCTCGGCAGCCTTCAAGGCTAGGATTCCTCTAGATGATATTTGTGCAGCAGCCACGTGGGCTTCATCTCATACTTTTATTTCCCACTATAAGTTGGATCTTGCATCTAGGGGTAGAGCATCCTTTGGCTCGGTGCTCCGGAATATCCTTCCATGATGGCCGCCCAAGATTCAGGTAGCTGGGGACTCTGTCCCACAGGTTGCAGACAAATGAATATCCTACTTCAGATTTAGAAGTTATGTACTCACCATAACGTTCCATCTGAGTAGGTGTATTCATTTGTCTGCAACCATCCCGCCCTCCTATCCCCCTGGCCTTTCAGTTTCCTGCATATTCTATGTTACCCCTTTCAGGGTGTTGTTGCTTTGGCAAACTCGATCTGAGGTCATGAGGGTAGAGTAGGGCATTATGGGTGAGGGGAGGAGCTGAGAGCTTGGATCCATAGCTGGAAAACCATGCCGGTTCGGATCCGATATCGGATCCATAACCCACAGGTTGCAGACAAATGAATACACCTACTCAGATGGAACGTTATGGTGAGTACATAACTTCTAAATATATCTACTCTTCTTGAAATTTCCTTAGGAATAATTTACTGGGTCTGGCTCAGGGCTTTAATAGGACTGTTGATCCTTTTTTATAAGGTGGTTTCTGGTAAAATAGAGATGTACCTCTTTTCCTGAAGGAATTCAGGATGCTGAATCTGAACAATTCTATCAGGTTTGGAAGAAGAGTGTGTTACTGCTTAGAATTTTCCTGATAGTCAGGCTGCTGCCCCTAAAAAGGCAGATAGAATGTATAAAGTTTTTGTACATTCTTCCCAAACCTGAACCAGCAGCTATGGCTTTAGTTAACTCCATTCCTGCTCTTTCTGAAAAAGTTGGGAAGATTATTGAGAAGTATGGGAAGAAAGTTGTAGGCCTGCAACTTTGATTTTTTTAGAATTTTGAATCGTCAGGCTCATATGTTAGTTTGTTCTGCCTAATTGTGAAAACGTGAGGAATGTTTTATTTGCAGTTTCTTGTGAGGAAAAACCCTCTTATAATTTCCAAAATGGAAGAAAATAAATTTAAACTAGTTTACATTATGTGTATGGCTCAATTGTTATTTTTTTGTGGAGGTTTGCGTGGATGTGTTCTTATAACCTCCCAGATGTGAAAAATGAGATTTTAAATTCTTCTTTGGATGGAGATTTTGTTTTTGGTTCTTCTGCTTCAGAGGTCATCAAAAAGTCTGATGAATGGGGTTAAATTGGTACAGGGACTCTATTTTCTGCCCTCCTTTTCCAAAAATTCTAAATTTTCTAACCCCTCATCCAGTTTTGGGAAACAAAATAAACAGTCCAAACAAAATGCTGCCAAACAGACGTTTAAGAAAAAAAGGCATGGGCGTTCCTAAAAGAGTTAAGTGGCCCTCAAATAAACAATAAAAAATAGTCTTACAGGTCAGAATGATTGTTTAAGGGACCTTGTCCCTCCTCACACCTTGGCAGATAATTTTCCCTTCCAGAAAGTCTATCTTCACTTTTTCCACTGGCAACAGATATTCTCAGATAAATTGGTTGTGATGATCATTCATTAGTGTTACAGATAGCAGTCAGAAGAAATCTCTCTCTTCCATGAGGTAATTCCCTATCCACCAGACCAGACTCTTATTTTCCCCTGTCCTTTAACACATGTTGCCCCAGGGACTGATGGAATCAGTTCCTCCTTCCCAGGTTTAGAAGTGTTTTTATTCAAGGATGTTTTTAGTGCCAAAGAAAGAAGATGCTTGAAAGCGGTTCTGGATCTTTCTTTTCTAAACTTGTTTATGATAGATCCTAAGTTCAAAATGCTGTCACTTCACAACCTGTTAACTCTTCCTTCTCATAGTTTCCTTGCAAAACTAGATTTAAGAGATGCTTATCATCATATCCCTATTCAGTCAGACCTCAGGTGTTTCCTAAGATTCTTTGTGTCTGAATCACAATATCAGTTCACAAAGCATCCAGCTCTAGTTATTGCTCATGCTGTGTACAAGGTATCCTCATTTTCCCATATTTAGAGACTTTTTCAAAGTTTTAGGAATCTCTCACTTTGGTAAAACATCTATTACACAAGCTGTGATTCCAAGAGAACATTCGTTTTTTTTTTACTCCTTCACACAGGATTGTGTTGCTGAGTTGGTAGCTGGACATCTCAGTTCAAAGAGTCGTTTTTCCAACAGAAGCAAAATAGATCTGTATCTAGATCTGTTCCTAAGGTTTTGCAGTCATATTTCAGTCATTGAATGGGAATACCTCAGCATTTTATGTCTCATGGTATCTGTGATTTTCATGATGCACTGGGCAAGACTCCACATGAAAAAGATACAAAAGTATCTGAGCTATCTTTGGTCCCAGCACACTGGCGTCCTTTGTCTTTTGAAGTCCAAGTACTGGGGCTTGTCAGAAGGGAAATTGCTTGATGGAGATAGGAAATATCCATAAATCCAGGTTTCATGTACTCCCTCCCTGCTCCAAAGCAGTCACCACAAACTTTGCTTGGGGAGCAGTTTTGGGAGGGATAAAAATGCAAGGTGTGCGGAACACCAAGGACAGATGCAAGCAAGTAAATATAAAAGAGATTCTTGACCTGATCAAGACACTCAACTGTATGCATTATCTTTGTTCCTCTGGACCTCTTCAGTTTTTTTCAGATAACACAGTCTTGTGGTACATCAGCAAGTAAGAGGGAACCAGGCATTACGCTGTTTGCTAGGTAGCCTTGTTACCTTGGGTTATAGCTTTACAGTACATTCTCACTCTGCATGCTTCCTACATTCTGTCAGTGCAAAATTATATGGCAGAGAGCTGAGCAGGACAAGGACAGACCCTCATAAATGGGAACTAGATCAGGGGCCTCTAAGATTTGATGCATCTGTGGGGAGTTCCTCAAATAGATCCTATTTGCCTACTTCTCTGATCAATCAGCTGGTATGTTCCTATTCCATAACTCCATGCAAGAAGGCTTGGAAGACAAATACATTTTCTTTACCTTGGAAAGGAATGTTTCTGTATGCTTTTTCACTGATATCTGGGGTTCTTCTGAAGATTCAGGAGGAATCTCCAAAGATCATTGCGGTGGATCCCTCTGGCTAAGCCAGCAGTGCTTTTCCTTTCTTTTGGAAATAGCCATAAGCTTCCTCACAGTATGTGTGTACTCACACAAGGTCAAGGGTGTTTTATACACCTTGGCCCAAATCAGCTAACTGCCTGGATGTTAGGGTCTTAATTCTCTTTAAGCACCTATTTACTGAGACCTTGTAGCAGGTAGTGATGGAAACAATAAAATGTTCTACTAGAAAATCATGTATTAGCAAATATTTGTTCTATTGATATTTGTTAACTGGGTTAGTCCAGCTGAGCCATGGGCCCATTTTCATTGGAGACCAGAGGAGAAAATCTCCAGAAAATTAATACAAAAGTTGTTAAGGTATAATCAACAAATAACATAACATAAGTCTACCAAAAGGTAATAGCATGACATAACATAAATCAATTAACAGGTAGCAGATCTATAAATATTAAAAAAATGTTAAGAAAGACAGAGTATGAATTCAGTGGAATACCATACATGAGGTCATTCAAATGTACAAAGAGTCAATAGTAATACAAGAGGGCATTATGTTTTTTTTTCATTTAAAATTAGGAAAAAAGAGGGAAAAGTAAAGGTGATGGGTATATGAGGAAAAATTGTGTAGATAAGGGAGAATAAGTCAAGTGGGGGGTTTGAGAAGGGCAGGACAAAGGCTTTTGTAGATAAAGTTTAAGTTCTTGTTTGAACAGGTATTTTTGAGGAGTGCTTCTAATATTGAGAGGGAGTAAGTTCCAAGCATGAGCTATAGAGTGTTTATAAAGGGATTTTCCAATGTTTTTATTAGGTTTTTATATGTCAGGGAGGTGTTTGCTGGTAGCATGGGGGTGGCATTGTGGGTTATAGTAGAACAGTAGAATAGAGATGGAGGGGCAGGAAGAGAGATCTTTCAGGATAGTGTGTGCAATATGCAGTTGAGAAAAGAAGTAGTTGCTTAGGGAATTCAGGCCATTGGAGTGCCTTAAAGGCGAGGCAGTGATGGGATTTGTATGGAACACTGGAGGAAAATCTGGTTATTTTGTTATATGTTTGCGCTAGTTTGGAGAGAAGAGATGTTTGAACATTAAGGGCGAGGGCAGTGTAAAGAAGACAGAGTAGGAGGAATGACTGAGCTAGGGAGGGTTTGGAGGGGAGGGTACAAGAAAATTTTGGTTGTGGTAGAGAAGACCAAGTTTCTGTTTTTTTTTTTTAATACATTGTTGGATATGTATGTTGAATTTTAGTTCATCATCAGTGGTTACTCCAAGTTGTTTGGTATCTGGTTCAGGTTTGATAGTGGTATTGTTGAGGGAGGTGACTGAGAAGGAGGGTTTGTGCAGAGCAAGTGTTTTAGGAAATGAGGAGTTTAGTTTTTTTTTGGATTTAGTGTAAGTTGATTATCAGAAAGCTAGGTTTCGACAGAGTAGGTATGTGTTGAGTGAGAGCTTGAAGTTCAGGAATGCTGTGGGCAGAGGTGATGAGAGTGGAATCGTCAGCATATTGTAGAAGTTTTGAGAGGTTAGTAGCAGAGTGGTTTGTTAGTGAAAATATTGAACAGGAGGGGGCCCAAGGATCGATTGTTGAGGAATGCCAGTATTTACTGGGTGGAAAGGGGAGAGGACAGTTTGCCAGCGAATGGATTGCTGCCTGCCGGAAAGGTAGCTAGAAAACCAGTTAACAGAGGAAGTAGGGAGATGAAGGACAGAGAGTTTCGTTAGAAGTTTGGAATGGGAGACAGTATCAAAGGCCTTAGACAGATCTAGGAATAAACAGGAGACAAGCAAGTTATTGTCGCAGGCTTCAGCTACTGTTTGGGTGAAAGAGTAGTTCACAAAAGTACAAAGCACCACTGGACACGGAAGCTGAATTCCAAACTCTCTATGCCACAGGTTAAGTGCTTCATCCAACCGCTGTTGGACTTCGTCAGAACAACATATGATAAAAACTCAACCCTTTTTTACACACCTTAACACATATTTAATTGAACAATTGAAAAATTGAAAAATAGTATTGTTCAATAAAAATTGACCAGTAAATCAGTAAACTTGCCCCATTCTTAAAACACCCATCGAGGCCTATTAAAATTCTAACAATAAAAACTAACTCTATAAAAAACAAAGTAAAATTTGCAAAAGTTTGTTGTGCATATATTAACCTAAAATGTATTTTAATTTCAGTATGGCTGCTGTACTGACACTATCATTAATGTCCGGGAAGGTGGTGGCATCCAACCTCAATTGCCACCTCAGTTCACAAATGTCTAAATCTAGGTCCAAGACCCTACCCTGCCTATCCTTTACCAATTGCTGTAAACAACAAATGTAAACCTGTGGCATGGGTTTTTCATTTTGTGTCTCGCCAGCGCATTGGTGGTCCTCCTGTTTTTATTGTCAACAACGTGTTTCCTAATTCTATCCTTAAAATGCCTACTAGTCTTACCGACATAGAAAGCTGGACAATGTTCGCATTTGGCCATGTAAACTAAATTTTTGCTGTTACAATTTAAATGTCCATGAAAATAAAAGGTTCTCCCATTGATGCATGTTTTTTCACCGGTCTCAAAAATATGTGCACATGCATTACATCTACCACACTTGAAGTTACCAAGTGCTCTATTACATTGATTGAAATCATTGTGAGCCCCTATTTCAGAATCGCCTTAAAGGATCTGTCCCTTCTAAAAACAACCCTGGGGGGTCCCCCCAACATGTCCATAAGGGAACTGTCGGCATGTAACAAGCTCCAGTTCTTTTGGATGATATGAGTCACCCATTCAGCATCCTGATTGAAGGTGGCAGTGAACAGTAGTCCATCCCCAAAGGCCACAAAGGCCTTGACTTTTTACAGTTGGTGAAATCCATGAAGGTTGAGACTGTGAGAAGGGATGAGATAGACAATTTAGACCAGTCTATGTTAACATCTACAAGTATAATGGTTTTATAAGAGACATATTGATTGAGCCAGGAGAGAAAGTTTTCTAGGACAGAAATATTATTACTGGTATATATATATATATATATATATATATATATATATATATATATATTTATACAGAGAGAGAGAGAGAGACCAAGGCAAATCTTTTGTGAAGGTTAAAGTGACAGTTTATGATGAGAATTTCTGCAGGTGTAAAGCTGAGAACAGAGATAGAGAGTGGGGAACGGTTAAGATGATTGGAGTAGAGGACAGCAACACTCCCACCCCTCTTGTTTTTTCTATCTGAGTGAAAGATGTTCTAGCCAGGAGGTAAGATTTCTGTATTAAGGATGTGAGGTTTAAGCCAGGTTTTAGAAATGGTAAGGATGTGGGGAGTAGTGTTAGAAATCCAAGAGTGAAGTTCTGTTATCGTATTAACCATGGTATGAATATTAACAGAGTAGGGGTAGGTGAGGGGAGAGGTTTGCATTGAGAATTTGTGAAAGGTAGAAGCAAGTGGTCCTGGAGTGTGGTGAATGTCCCCATCCAAGAGAAATGTTTTAAAGAAAGTGAAAAGATATGTGAGTAGGTTCAGAGTAATAGGAGGTCTTTGTTTTAGAGTAGTGTTGAGAGATGAATTTGGAAAAATAGTAATTCTGAAGGGGTCAGAGGGTGAGATGGGAATGAGATGGAGAGAGAAGATGCAGGTGATTGGTAGTGTGGATGTTGAAAGAAAAGGGGAGAGTAGGTGTAGGTGATATGAGTGGTGTATGGTAAGAGGTTGTTGGTGAAAGGAAAAGAAAGGTGGCAGAAAGATAGAGAGGACACATGTTGAGAGACGAGTAAAGGATGAAAAAGCGTGGGAAGTGCAGAGCTGAAAGATGTTGTGCACCAGTAGGGAGTATTGAGAAGAAGGTGGGGTTACTTAAAAGAAAAGAATACTATTATGGCAAGGAAGGATGTTAAGGGGAGGGGCAGAGGTAGGCAGTGTGACAGAAGTGGGGAAGAGTGTAGTGGAGGAGGTAACAGAAGCGAGCAGGTGTTAATTGATTGGTTAGGCTGATTGGGTTTAGGAAAGGAAGGGGTGTGGTATGGATGGTGTAAATGTAATGAATGTGGGGTTGGGTGGCAATGGGAGTAAGGTAGGGGAGCTGAGTGAGCCTGGGCAAAGTGAAGGGCAAATGGAGTGGGTAGGACCAGGTTGATTAGAGGGCTAAACAGAATAAGAAAAACAATCAGGCAAGCAGCAAAGAAGGTTTTAAAGAAGAGCAGAGGGAAAACACATGGAGCACTTTGAAAAAAAAAAGTAGTAACCAGGAGACGTCAGTGGTCTGTGGAGTTTACAGTGAATAAGAGGAGGAAAAAAGAACAGTGTGCCAAGTGCCACTGAAGGGGAAAGAAAGGAGTTAAGCTATTAGAGAACTATGTGGTAGGGAAAGTTTTTTTTACAAGTAGCTGTTGGAGATTGAGCAGGACAGCAGTTAAAAGAACAACAGTTTGTACAGACATAGACTTGTAGGAATATACTTTGTCTTTTCAGTAAGGTATGTACATACATTCACTTTCATTCCTGGCTTTTTCTTGGTAGAAGTTCAGAACCCCAGCAACTGCGGTTTTGCTGTATCGCAGGCAAATATAGTCTTTGCAACTGTGTCAACGCAGATGTAAGGGAACGGGCCAGTAATGGGGATTGTAGGACCTAGAGGAAAGGGAGAGATAAAGGTGGGAATAATTATCCACGGGCAGGCTGAGATATGTATAGGAGCCAACAGAGAGAAATAATAGGAGAGAAAGGTGGAGTGGTTAGAGATAGGAGTGGATGTAAGCCAGTATAGGTTTTGGGAGATGAGCAATAATTAGATAGCACATAAAAGGAATAGAAGACGAGGGGGAGGGGGTTGTTTTTTAAGTTGCTAGGGAGGGGGTGATAGAAGAGCACAAAAGGTAGACAGGAAAGGGTATAAAAGACTTTAGGAGCATGATAGAAGCAGAAGACTAAGATAGGCGTATGTTAAATGTGTTATAATAAACCAACATCATTTTATACTGTGACATCTAAACAATATAGCAGTACAGAATATGAAAATAAGAAACATCAATGATATCAGATGAATGTTCAAAGTAAAATGGCAGTAAAGGATATGCAGTCAATAATAAACCTGTAGATGCAATGCAAGCAGAGTTAAAACAGTAGGGACAATAAAGCTGCAAGTTATAGATTTCGACCTAAAGGCAAAACAGTTGAATTAATTATTTTTGCATTAAACAGCTAATATCTTAGTTTCACTTCAAAAGAGAGAAAAAAAAAATATTCATGTTGCATTCAATTTCCTGCTTGGAGTGGTAGTGCTACGTGTGTTTTAAAACCTTTAGCACCCTTAAAGATTGAACAGGAGAGGTAGGTATTTCAACACTTAACAAAACACTGCAGGGAGCAGCCTGACTCGCAGTTAACTCGCATACATTGAGTTCCTTGGCTAGGATAGAAGAGCTACGTTTGCTTAAACTAGAAGAATGATATCCCCCTTAAAGTCGGCCAAGATATTTATTTCCCACAGATCCTTCTTTGAATAACTGTATTTGAGACAGATATATGGCCTGTTTAGCGATAGCTGGATTGAACGGAGATAAATTCTTCCACATGTTTGTGTGACCTTGTTAAATAATAGTATGCACGGTAGAGTGCGAGCAGTTTAGTGTGCAAAAATGTATACGTTAGCTGCCACTGGTCAGATATTTATTTTATTTTACATTTGTTTGCCAGGATGGTCCAACTGGGACAGTGCCCATTTTCAGTGGAGGCCCGCGGAGAAAAGCTCCAGTCTAAGCTTACATACAAATAATTACAAGTAATAGAAATTATAAACAAAATTGACAAAAAAATGAGTGTTAACACATTTACAGGATAAAAATGTAAAAACAAAAATATATACATAGTATCAAGTAGAACAAGACTTAAAACACTTGAATATAGACAAATGGATCTAGTTCATTTCGCCGAATTTCATTTCATGAGGACCAAATCGCCTAAAACTCATTTCTCTGAAAACTAATTTCACCGAAAATAGTAGTGGCAGTGTATATGCCCTTTTCCCCACTGTAGTGCAATCCTGGAGTTAGAATATATGGTTGAGGGGGTGTGGGGGCTTGTAGCCACCCCCACCTAGTTTGATTAAAAACTGCTTACTTACCTTCTTAACAGAAACTAGATAGTAGAAACCTAAGCTAGGTGGGGGGCCATGCCCCACACACCCACCCAGTATGGGGGGGCTGTGCCCCCCAACTATATATTCTAACTCCAGGATCGCACTACAGTGGGGAAAAGGACATATACACTACCACTACTATTTTCGGTGAAATTAGTTTTTGGCGATTTGGACTTCATGAAATGAAATTCGGCGAAATGAGTTTTTGGTGATCTGATAGGGATCCAGACAAATATATGTTTGAATTTATATCTGTGGAGGAACATAACATTAGTTGGGAAACTAAGGCAAAGTAGTGCATAGTTAGTAATACTTCCGTGGTGAGAGTTCAGCTAGGAATGCACTACTTAGAGTTGTAGTTTTAGAAGGGATATGTTAACAGTGTTGGTACGTACCACCAATTTGTACAAGTAATGCTAAGTTAATAATTAACCTGGAGTGTGGCATGTGCAAAGCCAGGATTCAGATAAGTATCTTTTGAGAGATATTTTGAAATGATTAAAATTCTTACGGATCTAATACTATGTGGAAGGGTATTCCAATTTTTAGCAACAAAGTTAGAATAAAGAGAGTTTCCTGCTGTATTGGATACTTTGGCTACTTGGAGTAAGTCTTTGTTAGATGATCGAAGAGTACGAATGTTAGAATAGGGTTGTAGGAGATTTTTTAGAGAAGGTACGTTGTCAGGATTGTGCTTTATTTTGTGAACCATTGTTAACTGGTTATAGTTCATAATATGAGATAGTTCCAACCAAGAAAGAGGTATTAAAGAAAACAGAGGATAAAGCAAAATCTATGCAGTCAGTGCTGGTTTGAATGTATAGAATATGTTGCAAAATTGGCAATCTTATTATAACATGATTCTAATTTACTTTGTTCTGACTTTTTGTGGTTGGTAAGCATGGGGGATGCATACGAGAGTGAGGAGAGAAGATGGGTTCTAGCTATGGCTATCCTTGTAGCATTTAAGAATTTTTTGTTTCTATACATTGTTCCCATTTTCTTATGAACCTTTTTGATTGTGTTAGAAATGTGTATTTCAAATTTTAGTCTGTTGCCAATTGTGACGCCTAATAGTTTTGTCTGAGAATTTGGGAAAATCTTAGTATTACTGGCAGTGATATAAAAGTTAGCTGGGAGGTTAGTAGGTTTAGATGGATGAAAGATTGTAACTTTAGATGTTATTGTAGTCCAATCTCACCTACATTCTTACCCGTGGGTTCGGAGCCGAATATCGGCTCTGACTCGGCCAAACCTTTCTAGCTCGAAGTCTTCTATTGGCTGGGCTAAGAAGGTATCCCATGTTGCACTGCTCCATATCCCCAGATCTCGTTTGCCGCTCGTGTAGCTCGGATGTGGTCTCGCTGTTGGCTGTGGCTAAGTACCCTTTTTCTAATTATTCTTGAGAGATTTTGCTGAAAACAAAAGCTATTTTAATAGCCATTTCCTTAGTGTTTCTTGGGCTTAATTGTTGTGTGATTGGTTGTTGTGGTATCCCGCTAGCTGTTCCAACCGGCTAGGCCCGTTTCAGTTAGAGGACCTAGTCCGTCCCTTTACTTGTCCCTGTTTTCGTTCTTGGCTTCTAAAACCGTTTAAATTAGAGGTTTTAGTGTCTTCAGTGGCAAAACAACAGTTTTAGTTAGAGGTTTGTTAGTCCTAGTCATCCTAGTGTGTGTCCCTTTGACTTTGTGTGTTCAGTAGTTTGTGGAGATTTTTGTTCAGCTAAGTTCCCGCGCTTAGTGTGGTGTTTTTTGTGTGCCTGTAGTGGTGTTTTTCCAGTCAGGCAGTGACTTCTCATTGGTTGGGCTTGGTGATTATTTCGAGATGTCTAAGGATTCCAAGGAGCACAAACCTTCGGGTTTTAAAACGTGCTCTGAGTGTGGCTACAAGATGTCCATCACCGATGGACATTCAGTATGTGTTTGTCTGGGAACAATCCACCTGCAGGATTCCTGTAGTTTCTGCCATGCTTTTAGTCCCAGGGTGCTCCAAGAAAGAAAGAATAAATTAATCCTGAAGGGACTCTTAAAACCCTCATTCGAAGAGGCCATGGATTCAGCTTCCAGCTCAAAGTCAAAATCCACTAAGTCTAAAAAGAGATCTCCGGCTCAGTCAGTCTCCTCGGAGCCACCGGAGAAAGTGATGATACTAGCTTCGACCTCCTCAGCTCCACTGTCCTCGGGGCCACAGGAAGTGTCGGTGTTGATGGAACCGGCGTCGGCTCCAGTTATACTGCAACCTTTTCGGAGCCGATCGCCCGGTACTAGACCAGTCTCCTGTGAGGAGATCCAGCTCTCCCTCCCTGTCCTCCAAGTCCTCCAGGACACTTTCAGATGTGGATTTTGATAGGGTGGTGCAGAGGCTCCTGCAGTCAACGGTTTTGGCTAAATTGTTCTCCGCTCTGTCCCAGTCGGCTTCGGAGCCTGTTCCATTAACTTCTTCGATTCCTCCTCCGAGCGCATCTCTGTCGCCGGAGCCGGAATGCTCTGCTCCGTGTGATGTTCCTAGGTCGGAGCCGATGGCCCCTCCGGGCTCATCGGTGCCGAAGTCAGCTCCGACCCCCGTTGGTTCCGTCCACAGGGTTCGGGACTTGGGATTCCTCGATCGGGCCCGAGGGGGACACCTCGGGACACCTCTCGGTGCCAAGTGTTCCTCTCGGTGCCTCGGCTCGTGGAACCCCGGCTCCTGTCATGATCTTGGAGGCTGGCCGGTCCTCGGATTCGGGGGGCCCAGCTTTTGAGACCATGCGGAGTGCGCTGGCCAGATCTTCAGCCACATCATGCGGGTCGGTCATTCTGTCCCCTACCACTCCCGTGAGAGCCTCTGATTGCCACCTATCAGTAGACAGCGGTGCCCCAAGGCCTAAGGACACCCCCATGAGTGGTCCCCAAGTTTCTGAGGACCCCTCAGGGTCTTTGCCTGAGGAGCCCCCCAGAAAAAAAAACGTGCAAGAGGAAGCACATAGACTCCCAGGATGCGTCTCTCACCTCAGATACTGACCTCGAGGAATCAGAGGGATCCCCCAAGTCATCTTCTGACGATGTTTCCTTCACTGACATCCTGGAGATATTGAAACAAAGAGGTGATTGGCCATCCAAAGCCCCCTCCGAGGAGGAGTCAGTCTTCCTTAAGGCCTTTGGTGCTCAGCCCTCCGCCTCCTGGGTGTCCCCACCCTTCGAGCTCCTGGATTTAATTTGTCGGAGGGTGTGGGAGAACCCTGATTCTGTTGAACCCGTACCCAGGAGACCCAATAAATTTCTGTTTGCTCCCCCGAGTAAGGAGTTTTTGTCCAAAGGGGTCCCTGTGGATGCCATGGTGGTGGCGGCGGCCACTCAAAAGGAAGTAGCTGAGACTTCTTCCTCCGTCCATCCTCCTAACAAGGAGTCTAGGAGCATGGACCGGTACAGGAAGCATACCCTCTCATCAGCAACCTTTACCTTACGGTCGCTGAACTGCCTGTCTCATTTTACTCAGCTCCAGAGAGATCTCATCAAGGAGTTAGGAGATACTCTCACGGGTAACGTTCCTGAGGCGGAGGCCCAGACGGTTAACACCCAGGTCTCTACCCTCAACTCCATCATTAACTCCTCCATGTGGCTCATTTCATACGCAGCCGAGGGTGCAAGTAGGGCAGCAAGCTCAGGAGTCGCCCTAAGGAGGGAAGTCTAGATGCGCCTTTGTCATTTTGCGGAGGCCTTCAAGTCTTCTTTCACTGACGCCCCCTTTGATGGTTGTTCTTTGTTCGGAACCAAGGTGAAATACACCCTCACCAGGTGTGAGCAAGAGGGAAAGACTCTTATCTGCTGTAGGGGTCCATATTTCCCTTCCCTCTAGGCCTTATCCCAAGGCCCAGAGGGGGGGGGGGTGTGGTTCAAAAAATCTCAGAGATTCTTTCCCGGTGCACAGGGTGAGCCCCCCTCCAGAGGCAGAGGAGGGGGAGGTTATTCAAGGAGATGCTGCCTTAGAGGCAGAGGGTCCCCAGCAATTCGGGGGACCGCGATTCCTTTCGCGGCTCTCCCTACTGTCGTTCCTGATGGGATACCCGACAGTGCTTTTCCAAAGCCAGTCAGGGGCAGAATATCATTATACCTAGAAGCCTGGCAAAGCATCACCCAGGACCGATGGGTATTACGAATAATTTCCGGAGGTTATGTCATCCCCTTTTCGTCAGATCCCCATCCAGTCAGAAAAATCCCAGAGGCTCCACCCAGTCAAAAGGATCACGCAGCTTCAGAGGTTTCAAAGCTGCTAGAGAAAGGAGCCATTCAGCATGTCCCCCCAGACCAGATCGGATTAGGGACTTACTCACGATTCTTTTTGGTGCCAAAAAGGACAGGGGACCGGAGACCCATATTAGATTTCAGTCAGCTAAACAACCACGTACAAAAGTTCCAAGTTCCTTATGGTCACTCTATAGTCCGTTCTCCAGTTGTTGGGAAAGGAAGTATGGTTGTGCTCCATAGACCTCAAGGATGCTTACTACCGCATCAAAATGGACAGGGCATCCAGGAGTCACCTACGCTTCCGGCTGGGAGCCAGTCATTTTCAGTTTCAAGCCCTGCCCTTTGGCCTCACCACAGCCCCCCAGGGTGTTCACCAAGTGTATGGCGGTGGTGACAGCTCACTTGAGATGTTAAGGATTCCAAGTGTTTCCGTATCTGGACAACTGGCTTCTCACCGCCCCCCACCAGGCATCTACTAATCCAAACCAAGGACGCTACCATCACTCTCTGTTAACAGTTAGGCATAACATTGAACTGGGAAAAATCTGCCTTGTTACCCTCACAGCGTGTCATTTTTATAGGTGCAGAGCTAGACACCGTTCAAATGCGAGCCTTTCTACTGCAGGAAAGAATCAGAGTCTTACAGCAACAAGTGCATGCCCTGCTACCCCTATGGAAAGTGAAGGCAAGATGGGTTCTCCAGCTGCTGGGGACTATGGCAGCAACAATCATGTTAGTCCCTCTAGTAAGACTGCACATGAGGCTCCTTCAATGGCTCCTCTTCGCTCAATGGTCTCTCCAGAAACTTCCACTTTCCCACACTATTTTGCTCACAGACAGATGCAAACAGGATCTCAGTTGGTGGCTTTGCACCAGGAATCTGGACAAGGGGAAACCCTTTGATGTTCATCGTGTTTCATTGCTGCAGTCATTACACTTGGGTTATCCTGCCATCAGGCAGTCCCGCAGTCGGCCAGAGTTCCAAAGTCTTGGTCCAGCGTCGGTTGCTGTCGCTTCTTCCCTGACGTCAGTGCGCCAGGGGTATATAAGATGCAGCCGACTCCATTTTCTTCAGTCTTTCTTGCCGTACGGTGCCTGAAGCAAAAGCAGTTCGCAAGTGCCGGTCGGCCGACTCTTGAGTTTTTCGAATTTGAATTTCAGAACCGAAGTCTTCAATAAAGCTAAGTACCCCATTGGGGAAACTTTTTCTTGCCTCAGACCGATGTCAGTAAAAGTTAATAATTGTATTTCTTGTGGGAAGCAAATACCTCATAAGGATTTTCATTTTTACTGTATTCCATGCTTAGGCCCAGACCACAACGTCACTAGTCAGTTTTTTGCTAGATTTAACAAACGCACTATTAAATTTCGGTTTGATTTTGCTCGCCATTATTTTAGCCGAAGGTTCAATTATACCATGCCGTCTGAACAACCGACGACCGAAACACAAAGACAAGGATAAGGACAGGCATCCGAGGTCCAAATCTGACGAAGCCTCTTCCAGGCCAGTTGCCGGTTTGCCGGTACTCAGTGAGGTGCTTTCGCAGCCCCTGACTCCTGCTGCCTCAGAGCCACAGGCCGCCTCCGACTCCCACGTGGAGACATCTAGGCCTCTGGAAACTCAAGGTATTGAACCTACAGAAACTATTCCCTCAGATGGGTCCGGAGCCGCTGAGCAGGCATCGGCTTCTGAGGGTGTTTTCAGACCTTCACAGCTTACCATCAAAACAACAACCAAGTCAAAAACTCCATTAAAGACAAAGAAACAAGTACAGCATTCTCCTGGACAGGCCTCCATGCCTAAGAAACAGATGCTCAAAATGGCCGAAGACCTAATTACTCTGATCAGGGGTTCTCATCCCCCTCCTGATAAAAGGCCTAGGCCGGATACAGACTATGATTCCTCAGACCAGGTTTCCATTTCCTCTGATTCCTCTTCAGACCAGGGATACTCTTTACCTCCCTATGAGGACTCTGATGCTGAAGAATCCATCCCTTCAGCCTCACCTCCTGAGGATTACTGTTTTGGGGAAACTTTACATACCATGAGGGAGAATTTCCATTGGGAGAGCCAGGATTATTCAGATTCCAAGAAAAGGCTCAGAGATTTTCTGTTATTGCCTCAGCACAGCCCCCTTGCTATTCCACCTGTGTTACATATTGTGGATGATGTGTTCTCTGAATCTAGTTGAACCCCTGATTCTTTGCCCCCAGCTCCAGTCAAGCCAGACTGGTACTACAGAGTCCCTGACTCTCACAAATTTCTTTATAAAAACCCTGCTGCTGACCCAGAAACTATTTCCCAGGGTCCCAAGGGGGTAAAGGCTTCCACTGCTAAAAATCCTGTACCCTCTGACAGGGATTCCAGAGCACTGGATAGATGGGGGAAGAAAGTTTACACTTCTGCAACTTCATCAGTAATGGCTTTAAATTGCCAGTTCCACATACTTAAATACCAACAATACTTAAATGTCTTTGCTAAAACAGAAAATACCTACAAACTTAGAAGGTCCTGATCATAAGGAAATGCAGGACTTATTGCATGCAGCTGAACAAGTGGGAAAACATACTCTGCAATGTGGTTTTGATTCATTAGAGGCGCCTTGTAGAGCTGCAGTTACAGGATCTGTGATTTGAAGGCATGCTTGGTTAAAAGAACAAAGTTTACCTGATCATGTTAAGGCAAAATTATTGGATGCTCCTTTACAGCATGATATCTTGTTTGGTGTTAAGGCTGAAGAGGTATTAAAGAAAACAGAGGATAAAGCAACATCTATGCAGACAGTGAAGGATTTCTTACAGGTACAGCCTCTTAGATTTAGCAGAAATTGGCCTTCTAACAATTGGTCCTTTCCAGTGTCAGACAGACCACAAAGAGGCAGATACAGACGCCCAAGAGGCAAATCTCAGCCCCAAGGTTCTTACAGACCACGACAGTGGGGTTCTTCATCCCCTAAAGGAGGAGAAGACAAGTCACAACCTTATAGGAAACAGTCCCAATGACTTCCCCTTTCAAATGCCAAGCTCTTACCTTTTGGCAGCTCCCCTGGGGGGGAAACTAGCACTTTTTTCACAAAATTGGCATATAATCACCCAAGACAAATGGGTTCTGAATATTGTGTCTCAAGGTTACAGGTTCCACTTTCACACTCTACCAAGGCCGAAAGGAATGCCAGATCTGCCACAAAATCAATGGGCAGAGGCACAGAAACAAATTACAGCCCTCATGGACATGAGAGCTATTCAAAAAGTACCAGAACAGGAACAAGGACAGGGATTTTACTCAAGACTTTTCTTGGTCCCCAGAAAGGACAAAGCTTGGAGACCCATTCTGGATCTATCTATTCTAAATACTTACCTGGATATTCCAAAATTCAAAATGTTGACATTACAGCAACTTCTTCCCTTGCTGGGAAAGGAGGCTTGGCTTGTTACTTTGGACCTCAAAGAGGCATACCTGCATGTCCCAATCAGACAAAATTGCAGAAGATACCTCAGATTCATAGCTGGCACAATGCATTACCAATTCTCTGCACTGCCCTTTGGATTATATACTGCGCCCAGGGTCTTCACAAAATGCCTGGCACCAGTAATTGCATTTTGCAGACAGAAAGGAATTCAAATATATCCTTACTTGGACAACTGCCTTATACAAGCAGAGATCAAGGACATTCTACTACAGCATCTGGCATTTGTAAAAAGATTACTTATGGGCCTAGGGTACACAATAAACGCAAAGAAGTCAAAACTAGTGCCCTCACAAGAGATAATATTCCTGGGTGCAAGCTTAAATACAACTGTCCAGATGGCTTATCTCACGCCAGACAAGCAAAGACAACTGACTCAGTATTTTCATTTGATGGCAACAAAAACCCAACTCCCTGCAAGAAAAATTCTGCAGGCCTTGGGGTTCATGACATCCTGCATACTACTAATACCATATGCCAGACTGCATATGAGGAAGCTACAATGCTATCTAAAAAGTGTCTGGACTCAACACTGTCACAGTTTGGAAACAATAATACCAATCATTCCCTGCCTACAACAGGAGTTTCGATGGTGGGCACAGGCAAGTCACCACAAGGGACAGCCTTTCACTTTACCCACAGCCAGGCAGACACTAACACCAGATGCATCGGATTACGCCTGGGGAGCACACATGGCAGGAAAATGTATGCAGGGCAAGTGGACCGCAGACCAAATGCATCTCCACATCAATCAAAAGGAGATGCTAGCTGTACAAAATGCCCTGACAGCTTTCAGGGACCTTCTGCATCCAGGACAACTGCTACTAAAGACGGACAACACCACAGTTATGTGGTACATAAACAAGGAAGGGGGCACTCATTCCTACCCCCTATGCAGACAAGCCATGACCTTGTGGAACACAGCACTGACCTATGAAGTTAATCTGCAAGCACAATTCCTGCCAGGAAAGAAAAATACTCTGGCAGACGACTTAAGCAGAAACATCATGGATCCTCACGAATGGAAATTAAATCCACAAGTATTCAGCATGATAACACAAAAATGTGGGTGCCCAGTCATAGATCTCTTTGCCTCCCCTCTGAACTGCCAACTACAGAAATTCTGCACAAGGACTTTCATTCAGTTGGAAAACACTATACATTTATGCCTTCCCACCACTGCCTCTCCTTTCAAAGGTACTCTTAAAAGCCAGACTAGAGAGGCCAAAAATAATCCTGATTGTCCAAGAGTGGCCACGCCAGCACTGGTACCCAATCTTAAAGAATTTGGCTCAAGACCCAGCATGGATTTTACCTCAAATTCCTCATCTTCTGACTCAGCATAACAATCAGATCCTGCACAGCCAGCTCAAAACCTTAAATCTGGCTGCATGGCAGATAACTTGGCCAACCAGCCAACACTTCTCTCTAAAGCTGTTATGGATGTCATTTTGGAGGCCAGGAGGCCCAGCACCAGGAAATCTTATTCAGACAAGTGGAAGAGATTCTGCGCCTGGAACCAGGCTCCAGGTTTTGACCTTCTTGTTCCAAATATTCCTCAGATATTACAATACTTAACTGAGACGCTGGACAAAGGCCTTTTCATCTGTTAAGATCCATGCCTCTGCCATTTCAGCTCATTACAACATGGATCCTCCTATTTTTTCTCATCCATTACTAAGACAATACCTCAGAGGGGCTAAAAACATAAGACCGCCCCGGAGAGCACCAACACCAACTTGGGACCTCAACTTTGTCTTGGAAAAACTTACTTTACCACCTTTTGAGCCAGCCATTTCAGCAGAATTAAATTTTTTGTCATGGAAAACTGCTATGCTTCCGGCATTAACTTCAGCACGAAGAGTCTCAGAGTTACAGGCACTAATGGCAGTGGAACCTTTCATCATTTTTCATCAAGATAGGGTTTCCTTAAGAACAAACCCTACATTTATGCCAAAGGTGGTATCCAGTGTGGCTCTTAACCAAACTATTCACTTGCCAACATTTTATCCAAATCCCCAGAATAAAGGGGAGAGACTTCTTCACTCATTGGACATACACAGGCAGTTACGTTTCTACTTGGACAAAACAAAAGCTTTCAGGAAAACTGAGCAACTGTTTGTAGCATATGCTGCAGGATCACAGGGAAAGGCTATTTCAAAGCAGACCATTTCAAAGTGGATATGACACTGTATCCGTTTCTGCTACACACAACATGGAAAAACTGTGCCTAACAACATTAGGCCACATTCTACAAGGGCAACAGCCACTTCAGCAGCCTTTCATAGAGGAGTACCAACCAAGGACATTTTGGAAGCTGCAACTTGGAGTTCAGTGCACACCTTTACCAAACATTACCACTTGCCTCTTTACTCTAAATCCAGAGCTGGCTTTGCCACTGCAGTGCTGCAGGGCCTCATAGCCACTCCAAATCTTTTATAGACACAGCCTCCCAACCTCAGCTTTGGGATTCAACCCAAGTGTAATGACTGCAGCAGTGAAACACGATGAACATAGTACAGTTTTGTACCTACCATAAATGTAGATGTTCGAGTGTATTCACTGCTGTAGTCCAGGTTACCCACCCTCCATCCCCACTTTCTTAGCTGGGACTTATCTATACCTTTCTATCCTATACAACCTATGTGGTGTATTTGCTTGTAGCTGAAGGTATTGTTTTTATCTTTTATGTATGTTTTATTAGCAGTATGTATTGTCTACCTATTTGGGGGCACCTGACATCTGGGGCAAGAAAAACGGAAGAAAATGGCATTGGCTGCATCTTATATACCCCTGGCACACTGACGTCAGGGAAGAAGCGACAGCAACTGACACCGGACCAAGACTTTGGAACTCTGGCCGACTGCGGGACCGCCTGACGGCAGGATAACCCAAGCGTAATGACTGCAGCAGTGAATACACTCTAACATCTACATTTATTGTAGATACATAACTGTACTTTCCACTTCCCCCGGTTGCCACAGTGACCACGGATGCCTCCCAGATGGGGTGGGGGTGGGGGGGCATTATCTTGGCAGGACAGTCCAAGGCACGTGGCAAGACCACGAGATACACCTGCATATCAACGTCCTAGAGATGAGAGCGGTGCTACTTGCGTTGCAGGCACTTCAGAGCTTTCTGCCTCTCGGGACTATTGCAATACACTTGGACAATATGTCAGTGGTGTGGTATCTGAACAAACAGGGAGGAACCAGATCATATCCCCTGTGCAGAGAGGCCATGCGAGTGTGGCAGTGGGCAGTATCTTCCCAACAGTTTCTGGTGGCAACGCACATTCCAGGGAAGTCCACGGTGATAGCAGACAGGCTAAGCAGAGCTATGCTGATGCCTTATGAGTGGTCCCTGAATCGTCTAGGGGTAGAACAAATCTTCAGCAGATGGGATTTCCCTTGCTGCGACCTTTTTGCCAGCCCCCTCAATGCCAAGTGCAGCAGCTATGTCACACTGATCCCCCCACAGGGGGAGTTGCCCAGGGACGCTCTGGTCCACGATTGGCCCTCCGGTCTGCTTTATGCTTTCCCTCGCTATCAAAAATGATTCAGAAAGCTATAGCCTAGGGAAGCAGAATGATTCTGATTGCTCCACACTGGCCTCGTCAAGTCTGGTTCTCCTTTCTCCATCCCTACATTGTGGACACACCTTAGACTCTGCACCCTCAACCAGCCTTACTGACACATGTTGGGACAGTTCCACCCCTCTCTTCGGACCCTCCGGTTGACAGCCTGGCTTCTCCACTTCCGTCGTTAGTTGGGCTTCATCATTTTTCACCAGAGGTAGTTCATATTTTATCTTCCTGTCATAAGCCCTCTACTAGGAAGATTTATTCCAGCAAATGGAAGAGGTTTTCTATTTGGGCTCGTACCCAAGGAATTGAACCTTACACAGCTCCAGTTGCCTCTGTCTTGGAGTTTTTGTCTACGCTTTTCCAGCAGGGCTCAGCGTCCGCTACCATTAAAGTTCAATTGGCAGCAATTTCTAACTTTCCTGTTGCTAATGAGCCTAGTCTAATGGCTCACAGACTCTGTAAGGCTTTCCTGAAAGGCACCCAGTTACTCCGTCCTCCTGTTTCAGAACCTATCATGCCCTGGGGTCTAAATTTTGTTCTGCAAGCCTTTACTTCTCCACCCTTTGAACCGGCAGCTACCTGTGACTTAAAATTTTTGACCTGGAAAACTGCCTTTTTAATAGCCATCACATCAGCTAGATGTGTTTCAGAAATTCAGGCTCTACCTCCATACTTGATCTTTCATAAAGACAGGGTTTCTCTTAGACTAAACCCTTCCTTTTTTCCTAAAGTGGCGTCCATATCTAATCTTAATCAATCTATTGAGTTGCCAGTGTTCTTTCCCCATTTTTCAAACAAGGCAGAATTTCGATTTCATCAATTGGATGTACACAGGCAGTTACGTTTCTATCTGCACAGAACCAAAGATATCCGAAAATCTGATCAACTGTTTGTCTCCTTTTCGGAGAGCAGAATTAGGTCCCCTCTCTCCAAGACCACCCTATCCAGATGGATATCAAATTGCATCTCTTTCACTTATTCCTCAGGGACTAAAGACCTGCCGTTTCCAGTCAAGGATCACTCTACTCGGGCTGTATCCACTTCTATAGCTTATCATTCCAGATTATCTATGGATGATATTTGTGCTGCAGCTACCTGGGCTTCTCCACACACCTTTGTTACTCATTACAAGCTGGATGTGGTATCTAGGGGCAGGTCTTCCTTTGGTTCCACAGTACTCAGGAGCATCTTCCTCTGAGCCACCCAGGATGTAGGTGCTGGGGACGCTGTCCCACGGGTAAGAATGTAGGCGAGATTGGACTACGTAACATCAAGAAGTTATGTACTCACCATAACGTTCTATGTATGTAGTCCATCTCGACTCACATTCTTACTTACCCTCCCACCTTTCCCCCTTCCTGGAGGATCTGGAGGTTAGGGCTGGTTTTTAGAGCTCCCGTCACCTTTGTTTTATTCCTTTTTCTTGGAGGATGTTTTGCATGAGGTATGAGTGTAGTGTTCGCAGCAAACTAAGATCTGTGGATATGGAGCAGTGCGACATGGGATACCTTCTTAGCCCAGCCAATAGAAGACTTCGAGCTAGAAAAGTTTGGCAGAGTCAGAGCCAATATTCGGCTCCGAACCCACGGGTAAGAATGTGAGGCGAGATGGACTACATACATCGAACATTATGGTGAGTACATAACTTCTTGTTTTATTAGGGTTGAGAATGAGTTGAGTTTGCTAGCCATGTTCCATTATCAGAGAAGGCTTTTTGTTTGACTGTAAGAAGTTGAGTTATTTTGGATGCTGAACATATGTGGGTTGAATTATCTGCATATTGTATGATAGATGCTTGAGAGGAGGCAGTATTAAGATCATTTATGAATATGCTGAAGAGGAGGGGTCCTAGGATTGAACCCTGAGGGGCTTCCAATTGCAACAGGAAGGAGTGGAGATAGATCTTGCTTCCATTTCACAACTTGCTGGAGGCTAGATAGATAACTGAAACCAGTTAACAGCATCAATTTTGATATTAAGATTTTTCAGAGTCGACAGTAACTTGGGATGGGAAACTGTATTAAATGCTTTAGACATGTCCAGAAAGACTGAATTCACTTTTGCCATCATCTCTGAATTTATTTATAGTATTAGTGAAACTTAGAAGAGCTGTAGTAGTGCTATGATGTTGTTGGAATCCATACTTTGACAATGAGAGGAGATTATTGTTTAGAAGGTGTTTAAGAAGTTGAAAGTGGATAGCTCTTTCGAGAATTTTATACAGTGGTGAAAGTATAGCAGTGGACTGGTAGTTTGTTAGTTCTGATGAATTACCTCATTTGTGTAATGGTGTAATATATGCAATTTTCCAAATAGCTGGGACATACTCTTCTGTTATAGAGCGGTTTATAAGTATTGACACAGGGAAGGCAATAACATCTGCTGTTAATTTTAGATATTCTGCTGGCAGGTTATCTGCTGCCAGTGAAGTGGGTTTCAACTTTTTTAATAGTTTTGCAATATTTTGTTTTGGGACTGTCTGAAATGAGAATGCATCTACAATATTGCTGGGATTGTTTGGTGTTGGCATTGTGGGAGACTTGCTATTCTTAGTTATTGCTAAAACACTTTCAGTGAAGAGTATGTTAAATTGTTCATATGTTAAATTGTTCAGCAATATTTTTGTTATCAGATAAGTTGGGGAGGGGGTGGTTCGGCCAGGATGAAGTATGTTATTGATTGTGTTCCAGAATTTTTGATTATTCATTTTGTATTTCCGTTGTAAATTAGAATAGTAGTGTTGTTTGTCTAGTTTAATTTAGTGTTTGACACTGTTTCTAAGTTGCTGGTAAATTAAACGGTTTTGGAGGGATTTATTTTTAACCCAAGTTTGCCATGCTTTGTCCCTTTGTTTTAGGAGGGTACTGGTCTCACGGGTTAACCATGGTTTGTAGCTGGCTTTGACACGAACTGTTCTTGGAGGTGCAAGTCTGTTTAGAATAATAAGGAAGGTGTCGTTGAAGTGTTGCACAACAGCATCTAAGGGCAGTTACTTGAGGAGTCCAGTCTGTTTTTTCATGAATATTAAGTAGAATCTGTAAGTTAAGATTTTTCTTATTAAAAATATTTTTTATCTGTTTTCTTGTCAGTTCTAGTTGGATATTAAAATATATAAAAATATAAAAGTAATCTCTAGCTAGTATATCGCTAACCCAGCAATCACATTTGAATGAGTTCTAAGGGAGTTGCAATGCTCTCCCCCGACTTAATGCAATCTTATTTAGTTATAGTGCGGCATGGTATGATATTGGCGCACTATTCACCAAAACACAACCTTCCAGGTAACTTTTTCTGTTGTTTTACAGAATTTGTGAGTTGCTTTCTTATGGCCTTTCTTATTCCTCAATCAGTCTTTTTCAACGTCTGCCCATGTGTCCTGCTCTTTCAGTGCAGTCTTGTCAAAATATTTTTGAAATGGGGTTTGCATAGAAGACCTGCAAGAAAACCCCAGTGGCTCCTCTTTTGGATCAAAATTTTGTGATAGAGAAGCTAAAGATTTGCTGCTTTTGAACAAGCTAATCTTGGTGACTTAAGGTTGTTAACATGGAAAACTGTTTTACTGATTACTCTGACCTCTGGAAGAACAGTATTTTTTGCAAACAGTTATGGTGAGTCATCCTAATCTCATTTTCCAGAACGTCAAGGTTTCTTTGAGAACTAATTCATTTTTGTCTAAAGTATCCATATTTACTTTAGACCAAACTATCTATCTCTCGTTTTGCTTCCTGAGCATAAAAACGAGGGAGAAAAAGGATACACCATACCTTGGCTGTCCACAAACAACTCTGGTACTATAGTGACAAAACTAAATCTTTCAGATGTTTGGTTTAGTTGTTCATTTGTTGTGAAAGGAATAAGAAGGGATAACGTGTGTCAAAACAGACTATTTCCAAATGGTTGTGTGAGGCTTTTTCTTTTTGATATTCTCACCATAACAAAATTATTCAAGGCAGGTTTAAGGCCCACCCTACTAGGACCTTGGCTTAAGCTATGGCTTTTTGGAAAAGGTTCGATTCTAGCAGTGCTCTAGAAGCTGCAACTTGTTCCTTGGTAAATACATTTGCAAAGCACTATAAGATTGATTCCTTCTGTAGGTCTAGATCAAGCTTGCTAAGACCATTCTCCAGGGGCTCCTGAACTCTTCTTCTACCTCCCAAATGTAGTTAGCATGGGTAGTCTACCCATATAGATGTCTGCTGCAACGTTGATCAATGTGGTGAACATAGTACAGTTGTGTAACTTGAACTTACCAGAACAGTAGATGTTTGAATGATCACTGCTGCAGTAGTTGTTCCCTCCAACCCACTTGTTTTTTAGTATGTTTTTATACCAGGGTGTGGAAATTTATTTTTGTTGTTCATAGCATTGTCCTTTTAGGGTTCAGCCTCCTTCTCCCTGCTGGTAGGAAAGCTCTGAAGGACTTCACACCCAAAGTTGTCTTTTAGTGAGCTCAGCTTGAGCTTCTTGATAGTTTGGGTACATGTAAGGTGCCCTAAATCTTTGGAATCTGGCTGACTGTTATATCCATGGAAGGTTATAACCCATATAGCTAAGAATAATGTAGCAGTGATCATTCTAATGACTGCTGTAATGGCTAAGTTCCGCTTACACGACTGTATTATTCTTTCCCAATAGTCTAATCGAATGGACATGAAATAAGAGACCTAAGTTATGTACTTAACCGTAATGCTGGACTCTTTTCATCCTGTTCCAGCCTGTACGATGTCACAATTCTTTTGCTATCAAAATGTTCTCCTGTTTTCATAGTTCATTTGACCCTGTCATGCCAGGGTCAGTCTGTGTTGTAGCGGGTATATTTGATCTGAAGCTAGGGAAGGGAAAGTTTAGGAGTTAAAGGATAAGAGCACTGGGAAATGTTTAGACTGGATCTGATCAGCGTCTCCAGTCCTAATAATCGTATTAGAAGGACTAGGATGAAAAGCATCCAGTGTTGTGGTATGTATATAACGTCTGATCTGATGTTGTCATTTTCTTTCATTCCTCAGCTGATGGGTCTTTGATCCAACTTGGCCACTTCTTCCAGATCCTCTGATCCAAACTCTCGAGCTCCTCCCTTTACCCATAATGCCATGCCAACCTAACATACCTTAGATCTTGTTTGCCTTCATAGCGCAACAGATGCTGCAGATCTTACTTTTGAGCTGTTGGTGCTTTTTCTGGGTCAGATAGTGAGTTCCTAAGATATTTTCTCTATTAATAGGCTATCTACTGGTTTTGTCACCTAACTCCCTTATTCCAATTATTTTCTTCTGCTAGTGTACTCCTTTTGTGATTTTTATTAAGAACTCTCTTTCTGTGCAGTACTGTTGTTGGTACTTTGCTTTTTCTTCTTTGTGTCCCTTTTTAGGGTATTCTTGACTACCATTTTTGGAAGCTTTTCTTATCTCTCATATAAAAGTATTTAATCTAACTTTTTACAGATTTGTTGTTTCATTTGGGCCTTCCCTTTCTTTAAGTATGCTAGGATGGCTGATAAACCAACTGGTTTCAAGAAATGCATCACCTGTGGGCACAAAATGCCTAACAGAGATGCTCATAGAGAGTACATCTATTGTTTGGGCACTGCCTATTTAGATGCAGATCGTATAATTTGTGCCAGATTCAACTCCAGGGCACTCAGACAGATGTAATAAACTTGGTTTGAAAGGTCATCTTCCTTCCCCTTCTTTTCCTCTGTTGTATCTGGGGCTCAGACACCTTCAAAAAAAAAAAAGTCTGATCTGATGGATCCTACTCTTCAAAAGTCAAACCTGCCTCTGATCCAGTCACCTCTTACTGTACTGGATCCAATACCTTTTCAACTCCCTTCTCTCTCTCTGCAGGAGTCTCCTCTCAAGCACCCAAGGCCACCATTCACTTACACCTCACTTAGGTCTTCCAGGAGATTGTCTGAGGCTGAAGATTCAGATGGGGGTAATTTAATCTCCTTCTACCATTGGATCAGTGAGCCTATCCATGACTAGTCCACCTTTTGTTTCCCCTTCTCCTCCAGTCCATTCTGCTTTTTCAGAGCCCTCTGATCTGAGATCCCTGGGGGTGTTCTCACTGGATCCAAAGACATTCTTTCTTTAACTCCGGTCATTTCCCAGAGTCATTAGACACTGAGTGAAAGTGTGTACGTCAGATCCAGGGGACCAGAGCCGACACTGAAGTTGTTGGAGCTCTTCCTGCCCCTTGGAGCTTCGGCTCTGGACAGCTTGGGTGCTTAGAGGGTTTCAGGGGCTGGTGTTGAAATGTTGGCTCCTCTACTTCTGGCTTTGTCTTCCCAAGCCCTCTGCCTTTGAGATTGTGGAGAGCTTTCTCTTGACCTAGATTTTAGCTCTGAACCTCGATCTTCCATTCCACTGGATCAGGCAGCCCGTTCAAGTCCCCACTCAGTCCCTCGGGACTCCCCTAACACTTCTGATACCTCACCAGACCATCCCACTGATGAGGTCCCTTAAAAGAAAATGTGTAAAAGGAGACGCTTAGTTTGCCCAAAGAAATTTGTCATGGAAGATGCAGATTTTGATGAAGGGGAAGGTTACCCCACATCTCCACCTGAAGATGTTGTATTTAGAGGCATTCTTAAACCCCCTAAAAGAGAAATGCGGTTGGTCTTTTGACAACCCTTCCCAAGAGGAGTTGGTGTTTCTGGAGGCTTTCGGGTGTGGCCCGGCTACATCATGGGTGACCCCCCACCCCCCGCTGATGAACTTGTATAGACCTCGTTCCTTAACAGACGTGGAAGGATCCAGATACTTTGGAGCCAATCCCTAAGTATCCAGATAAATTTCTAGCCCTCCCCAAGAAAAGGACACCCCGGAGCAAGGGGGTACCACTTGATGCCATGGTTATGGGCAGCAGGTTCAGGGATAGCTATTAGGAGACCTGCCTGTGCGACCTTTGCAGAGGCAGCTCTTCACGTCTTCATTCATCGGTGTTCCGTTTCATGGATCTTCCTTATTTGGCCTGAAAGTAAAAGACAAGCTCTCCAGTAGTGAGCAAGAAGGAAAGACCTTGTCCGCCATAGGTATCAGTTTTTCTCCACCCTAAAGAACCTTTTCCCGGAATCAGAGGAGGTAGAAAGATGTCATTCCAAAAATCTCAGGGTTCTTTCCAAGATCACAAGGAGATAGTTCTAGAGGCTGAGGGGGGAACATTAATGGAAGATGTCACCCTACAGCAGAGGTGGTTAGCAGAACCAGGGTTTCTGGGATTCCTCCTCAAATAAACCCTACCAGTGCTTCTGAAAGGTGGCCCAACTGTTGTACCCTGGAGGCAGTCAGGGGGCATTTGTCTTTGCATCAAGGTACCCTGGTATACATAAAAGATTCCTAGGTGCAGAGAATTATATCCAGAAGTTATATCCTACTATTTTATCAAATTTCCCATGAAGAATGAAAAGAATCCCCAATGTTATACCCAGTCAGAGGGAGATGGCAGCTTTAGAAGTAGAAAAGCTGCTCAGAAAAAGTCATCCAGGATGTCCCCCCCAAACGAGATATGATCCGGGACCTGCGCAAGATTCTTCTTCATGCCAAAGAAGACAGGAGACTTGAGACCCATCCTGAATCTCTGCAAACTAAACCTGTTCATTAAATATTCAAGGTTCTGGATGGTCACAATTTAGTCCATTTTGCCGTGCTATGAAAGGTCCTCCCAAACCAGATAGGATCCGGGACCTGCTCAAGATTCTTCTTTGTGCCAAAGAAGACAGGGGATTTGAGACCCATCCTGGATCTCTGCAAACTAAACCTGTTTGTGAAATATTCAAGGTTCTGGATGGTCACAATTCAGTCCATTTTGCCCTGCCAAGAAAGGATAATTGGATATGTTCAGTAGATCTTCAGGATGCCCACTATCACATCAAAATGAACAGCCACTCCAGAAGATATCTGTGCTTCTGACTGGGAGCCAGTCATTACCAGTTCACAGCACTGCCCTGTGGTCTAACCATAGTCCCTAGGATATTCACCAAATGCATGGTGGTGGTAGCAGCTCATCTAAGACTGCTGGGATTCTGAGTGTTTCCGTACCTAGACGACTGGCTCTTAACTGCCCCACCCATGCATGCACTCCTACAGACAACGAACTGCTTGCTACAGTTGTCTTCACCTTGGCATCGCAGTCAGTTACAGCAAATCACAACTCACAGCTACGCAGCGTTTGGAGTTCATAGGTGCTCGTATAGACACTGTCAGTCAGATAAGCCTCTCTTCCTTCCAAGTAAAATCCATACACTCAGATCAAGAAAGTAATCTTGCATTCTAGCATGACTGATCATACAAGCCTTGAGATCCAAGGCAGCAGCTATCACCCTAGTCCCTTTAGGCAGGTTTCACATGCGGATTCTGTAATAGACCCAGTCGTTAGTGGTCTGTTCCTCAGAAGCCTTTATCCGCTCCTGTCATGATCACACAACCTTGCAAAATATATCTTCTTTGGTGGCTTCACTTGGATGAATTTTCCCAAGGCCATCCAGTTTTCTTCCCCTGTCCTAGGCCACAGTGACCACGGGCACCTCACAGCTGGGTATGTAGTTCCTAGAAGAAGCCAAGGTGCATATTAATGTCCTGAAAATGAGAGCAGTCCTCCTACAATGGTGTGTGCAGGCCTTTCAAGATGCTTTCCCCTGTGGGGTGATTGCTTTTCAGGCAGACAGTATGTAGTCTGGTACATCAAATGGGGAGGAACCAGATCTTACCAGGTATGTTGAGAAACATTGAGTGTGTAGCAATGGGTGATCTCTTCTGACTGCTTTCTCTTAGCAGTGCACATGCTGAGAAAAACCAACACGATTGCAGATAAAGTAAGCACGTCCATTCTGATGCCTGAATAGTCTGCCAGTGTCAAAAGTGATGGACAGAATTTTTCGTCAGTGGAGCTACCCATGCTGTGACCTTTTTGTTTCTTCCCTCAACAAGTGCTGCAGGTTCTTTACATTGATCCCTCCAAGGGGGGAGACACCAAGAAATGCTGTAGACCACAGTTGGGCCTCTAGTCTCCTTTATGTTTACTCCCTCTTATCTCTCATTCCCAAATTTCTGCAGAAAGAATACTGGTTAAAGAGCACAGTTATTCTCATTGCACCCTCTTGGCCTCGTCAGTTTTTGTTCCCCTTCCTCTGGCCTCATCTTCTACCTCTGGATACTGGATCCCCAATAAAGACCTCCTGTCTCACTTGACAGGAATGAATCACCCGAACTTAACAGGTCTCAAACTGACGGCATGATTTCTCCAGTTCCACTGATTGGTAGACAGCCCAGGCTGTCCTTCCCCATTTGTCATATTTTGTTATCTTGTCAAAAAGCTTCTACTGGAAAGATTTACAAAATAAATGGAAGAGGTTTTTGTTCTGGGCTCTTAAGAAGGATCTGGACCCCTTTTCTGCCCTCATAGCAGCAGTACTTGAATTTTTAGCGTCACTTTTCAATAACTGGGCTCATTTTTCTACTATTAAGATCCATTTGGCTGCCATTTCAAACGTCCATCTAGGTGAAAACAATTCTTTCTTAGCTTCTTCTGAACTTTTTTACTTTACCACCACTAAAGGATCCTACTCCTTATTGGGATTTTAGTTGTTTTGCTTCAAGCTCTGACCCAAGACCCCTTTGAACCTTCAGTCAGGACAGACCTCAAATTTTGTCTTGGAAGACCATTTTTCTAGTCACTCACCAGCTAGACGAGTATCCAAACTCCAAGCTCTATCTTCTAAATTCCCTTACCTGGTGTTCCACAAAGACAGGGTTTCCTTACTTACCAACCCATGTTTTTTGCCTAAGTTAGCTTCTGATGCTAATATCAGTCAGGTCATTAACCTTCTGGCTTTCTTTCCAAATTTTTCAAATGGGAGAATACATACTTCATCTTTTGGATATAGGCAGCATCATTTTTTATCTCCATATAACCAAAGATTTCCAGAAGACTGACCAGTCATTTGTATCCTTCTCACCTAACAGATTGGGTAGCTGTGCAGCTGTCAGTTGGTCCATTGCTCATATCTTTATTGCAGATTACAAACTGAATTTGGTTTCTAGAAACAGAGCTACCTTTGGCTCCACAGTACTCTGAAAACTCCTTCCATGAAGACACTCAACATTCATCTAGCTGGGGACTAGTCCCATCATTTAAGGAATGAATGAAAGCGACAACATCAGATTAAAAGGTTATGTACTCATCGTAATGTTACATCTGTGTTGTCCATTTTCATCATTCCTCAATTTTCTTCTCTCCTAACCCCCTTCCACTTGCTGCTGGAGAGGCCAAATGTATCACTTTGGGACCTGTTGCTCCTTGTTTGACCTTCAGCTCCTTTTCTTTTCTATACTTTTATGAGTTCTCTTAATGTATTACCCATTGACCCCTATGGGCTGCAAAGTCTATCTGAAGTATGTTAGGCTGGTGAGCACTGCGGGTAAAAGGAGAAGCTGGAGAGTTTGGATTCAAGCTTCTGGAAGAAGCGGCCAGATCAGATCCGAGTCAAATCCCAGACCCATTAGTTGTGGACAACACAGATGTAAGGTTATGGTGAGTACATAACTTTTTTTTTTGTTAATACAGTGCAGTGAAAAAAAAAAAAAAAAACTAAAGAATACAGTAGAGTCTTACTATTCTCATAATACAGTTCCTAATGGAAAGGCAGGGGCAGACGTGGTAAAATTAAATGTGTGCTAAATAAAGATCTGAGTTGGGGTTTTCTTGGTGGGTAGTGTCCATACCAAAACGCAGAGCTGTTGATATAAAGGATTTTTAGCTGTGAAATTTAAGTAATGCCACTGTTAATCATTTTGTTTAATTGATATTGATTTAAAGCAGAACTGAAAGCTTTTCTTTTCAGTGATGTACATAAGACAGAGGAAGGCTTGTTCCAGTATGTACATAGAGTAACAAGGCATCTTACATCACCAAATTTATTTTAAGTTTTAGGAATAGAAACCAATCATTCAGCAGAGACTGAGTTCACCTGAGTTTTGCTTCCCTGTGATAGATTGAGATGCAGATTGACAGACAGGAACAGAAAGGTGCATAAAGGTTTTTGTGTGAAATGAAATTGTATTATGGCCAAGTGATGGTCTACAGCAAATTTAGCAATTCATTTGTGCTTGTTAAGTTTGTGCTGAATCTATGGTGTAGTTGTCTAATGTACAGATGGACAGAATAAATCTGTTGTAGCCAATCTATTAGTTTCTTTGAGAACTGCCTTGGCCTTGGGTGTCCTGCAGAGGTAATGATTTGTCTAGATGATATTGTCCATTTGCATGTTAAATTTTAACAGATTGTCAGTGGTGCATAGTAGAAACTTAGTAGTTTTCTTATTTTAGTGGGGTAAGTCTAAAGAAGTAACCAGGAAATAAATTAATTTGAGTTGAGGTGTGATTTAAAGTATATAATACAGTTTTGGAGTTAAGGCACAGTAAGATGGAGTGGCCTTGGGTGTGATATGTCTAGTTTTGCCAGCAGCAAGAAGCAATCTCAAAGCATTATGCCATAACTGTAAAAAATGTCTCACCTGCATTTTGGTATTAATGGGTTCCACTGTCTGGTGAGTGAAAATGACTGTGGAATTATAACCATACTAGATTGGTTGGTGTCTTGTTGTTATACCTGGTGGCTTTGCAGTTGCCTGCCCCTACTGTAAATTTGATCTGGGACACTTCTCCCACTGTATTGTCATTAGCTCATTCTACCTAATACAGAGAGAACATTTAAGAAGGCCAACCCACTTAGTTTCTTAACCTTGAATTAAATTCTGTTCCTCCTTTCTCCCTTTTCACTTTATATAAAAAAACACTTTGCTAGAATCTACCATTGCTAGAATCTCCTTGTGTGTTCTGGCTGAGTGTGCTTCTCAAACAGTCTGGAAATATAATGCTGATAAGTATATTTTTTCGCACTTTTTAACTGTTCAGAGTTCTGCACTCTTAATTTTTGCTGGACTGAATTATTTATATATTTGCTGGCATTGTTTTCTGATACTCTGCCTCCATTTTGATTTTTCCTATTTTACTGCTTTCTGCACGTTTTTAATCATTTTTTAATTTAATTGCATTTATTTAAACTGTATTTGTTTAATATTGCTACACATTCAAGTGTGCTAACTTGCACTGCATTTGAATTGTTTTACTGTTGTTTTAGCTCCTTTTCTATAAAGCCACCTTTCCTGTAACTAGTCTACTCCAGATACAGATTGCTGTATCCAGGACTGTTTGTAAGCTTCTGAGCCCCCCCAAGCCTTTCTGTGTTGGAGGGAATCCTTCTGGCTTATCAGGGGGAGTGGCAAGCACTAGGTAGCCTGTCCACCACAAGAGGAGTGGTTTCTGGCCCAAAAATTGTAGTTTATTTAAAGTTTGGGGAGTTTTTCCACCCCTTTCAACTTTCTGGTTTAAAAACCTGCGTTTGCACGGGTTTGCACTTAGCTCTGCTCAGTGGCGCTGAGCTGAGGTAAACCTATTACTGGTACCAGAAATTCTGCTCTTCAGTTTTTCCCTTAGATCTTGCTGGTTCTTTCTCTCTTGCACTTCAGATAGCTTGATCGCTTTGCACTTCAACAGGTTTTTCTAGCAATTATTATAGCCCACCTAAGAGCCATCAGCACTAGTCATTCTTCATGGAAATAGCTCCAGTACTTGGTAGTTATGACTGCACCTCCTGGCATGATTAAAAGGCAGTTCCCTGTGCTTTCTCCTATTAACCTGGTGCACTTGGGCATTCTGAGGTAGTGCATCAACAGCCGCATGTACACAGACAACCTTCTCTTCTTACTTGCTAACACTCAGACTTGTGAGAGATGCACTTATATCACCAAAGTGGAAGCTATGCACTCTCTAGCCGAGACAGGACTAGCTGGTCAAGAGGAGAAGGTCAACACCTGCACCACACCACATGGCACACATAGTCCTTCAGAACATCCATTATCACAGCTCTCACATAAAAAGACAAACCACACACCCACTTTCGCGGAGGCACTCAATAGAAATTTACCCAAACAACAGAAACGTACTCAACCACCACAACACAGCACAAACCACAGGACACATAACTCACCTCCACAGTGTGCCCCTCAACCTAAGCCCCTAATGCTAAACACCTTGCCCAATACACTAACCATAGGTGACTCAATAGTGAGTGACACAGATGTCCCAGTCACTAGGTTGAATAAGGAGAAGGTAACAGTTGGCTAACAGGTACCAGAATCCGACACATAACACATGCACTCAGGTCACTCCACAACAAGTACAAGTATGACTCTGTCATTGTCCATGTGGGTGTGAATGACCTGAGATGCACCTCCCCGGACTACATGAAAAGAGACATGGTGGAGCTCTAGGATTATGTGGCCCAGGCAGGTATGACACTAGCCCTGAGCAGTATCCCACCGTCACCCAGAATGATACAGCAGTACAAACAAAAAATGATTGACTTCAACAATTGGCTAAGTTTCTGGTGTCATTCTAAGGGATCCAGTATCTGTCTGCTTGGGATGACATGACTGACAGACCTCAATGCTTTGCCAGAGATGGCCTGTATTTGTCACCCTGGGTTTCCGGCTACTGGCTAAAGCTCTTGCCACCCCTATAGTGCCTTTTTTTAGGCGGTGTTCCAAAGACCAAATTACCACCATAACAGCTATAAATAAATGCAGTCCGAGGGTCATGTTGCCCAGTGCTAGAAGTCTAAATCTCAAGATGCACTAGCTCTAAGTACTCTTCAAAATGGAGTACATCGACATTTGTGCTGTAACGGAGACCTGGTTTAAAGCAGCAGAAAGCACCCCTGTGCTAGCAGGCTAGAACTCATTCCACACCTTTCGGCCCTGAAACATGGACCAAAGCTCCAAAGGTGGTGGTGTCTCCATATTCATAAAGGATATGCACACCTCCAGACTAGTAGCCCAGCATAATGCATCTGAGATACTTCAGGTACAGTACAACTAACTAACATATTGGGTAAGACGGCGATCCAGGTCATAGCCTGCTATAGGTTCCCAACCATGTCCCTTGACTCACTCCACGTTCCTAAGCACCCTGAAATCTATCAAGGTCCAACCTAACACTCTCATACTAGAAGACTTCAACTACCCCTCCATCAACTGGGAAAACTACTCAAGCACCAATACACTGGCCCAACGCTTCATGGAATTCATCAATTCCAATGCTCTGGACCAGCTTATTCTGACCCCCACTAGAGAGGAAGCAACATCCTTGACCTGGTTATTAATAACATGGGTGACTGTTGCTCTACACCAGTAATCAGTCCCTGCCTGGTCAGATCTGACCATAAACTAATCACCATGGAAATCCACATCTCACCCCCTCCACAAAGGTACCCTCCCTGAAAAACTTCTCCAAACCCTTTCTTTGGACTCCTAAAAACAGAGGTGGCTAACTTCACAGCACCCATGCCAATGGAAAATAGCTGCATGACTGCCGAATTATACACCAGAGCACTGTATAAACATGTACATAAATGCATGGAACTAGCCATACCCAACAAAACCAAGACACTCTCCTCCAAAAAAGGAAGCCAATCTGGTGGTCCCCTGCCATTAATAAATTCTACAGCAGAAGGAAGAAACTGTTGCAGAAAAAGATGAAGTCCCAAGACTGGAAAAACTCACTTGCTAGTCTCAACAAAAAGTTGAGATCCCTCATCAAATCCTCTAAATCCAGCTATGAAGGCAGAATTGTCACAGACACTAAAAACAATAACAAAGCCTTTTATAGCTATATCAGGAACCTCTACGGCAATACCCAGATGTGCTCTGAGTTACTGCACAATGGTACCTTCTATACTGAGCCAACAGATATTGCCAGCATACTGGCCGACAGATTCAGTGCCAACTTTAGCCTGCTCCCCCTTCCCGTAAAGGACCAATCACAATACCGGAAGAATGCCAAGCACCCGGCATTACTGCAGCCCAGGTTAAAGCTGCATTGTTCAAGGCCAAGTATACAACTTCAATGGGACCCAGTAATATCCCTGGCTGTGTTCTACATGAATTACAAAGCGAACTGGCAGCACATCTGAGTGCCATGTTCAGTCACAGCCTTACCTCAGGCTTTGTCGCTACCTAATGGCGCACTGCTACAGTCATCTCTCTCCATAAAGGTGGAGTGAGACTACAGACCCTGGGAATTATTGCCCCATTAGCCTGATGAGTCTGATATGTAAAGCTATGGAGCGCATCATCATTGACCTGATTAACAAAGATATAGGAAATCTTCAAACTCTGGGCCCCACACAGTTTGGCTTTGTGAAAGGGCGATCATACCTGCTTAACCTGGTTGCCTTCTTTGAGTCAGTCATCAGGCTGTGGATGAAGGTAAGGCACAGCCTACCTCGATCTGGCCAAGGCCTTTGATAACATTCCTTACTCTGGAATTATTGATAAACTCACCAAACTAGGCATCAACCCCTATATCACTAGGTGGGTTGCAAATTGTCTCACAGATAGAACACTGTGTGAAAGTAGCGAACTCCAAGTCAGACTACCGACCAGTCGCGAGTGGAGTCCCACAGGGATCGGTCCTGGGTTCTCTCCTGTTTGTCATCTACTTCTCAGTAGTCCTGACCAACACAAAGGCAAGTCTGGCTGATCAAGTTCGCAGATGACTGCAAGCTGGGTGCCATTATTAACTCCCCAAGTGATGGAGACATCTTACGGAAAGGCTTCACTGAGACCAATGACTGTTGTCAAAACCATGGCCTTAAGCTTAACGCCAAAAAATGCGTCGTCATCCCCTTTGGTAAAAACTCGGTTCCCACTAACTACCACATCGATGGGAGCCTACTGAACACTGAAGGTGTTGTAAGAGATCTGGGGACACAGGTTGACAGCAATCTCTCCTTCGACCACCACATTGCACTGTGATCAGAAAGTCCTTCTATGTGGCACATCTCATTACCAAGGGATTTGCATCCAGGAAGAAAGAGGTCATCGTCTCTCTCCTCTCCCTCTCTCTCTCTACTCTTCCCTCGTTAGACCAATCGAGTATAATGCCCCATTTGGCATGTACCTCACTAGACACCTGCAACAGCTGGAGAGGCCGCAGAAGTACCTCACGAAGAGGATCTTAGGCATTAAACACATGTCCTACACGGACAGATTCAAAAGACTCCAGCTATTCTCTGTCTCATATTGTCTACTTAGAGGCGATCTCTGCTTGACTTACAAAGCCATGTCTGTCTCAGCTCTGTTAAATACTACATCTAAAGAAATCCTAATCCCTCCACACCACATGCTCCAGAGACCTCAACCTCATTACCACAATCAACAGAACATGCTGGAGGGACCGGTTCCTCACCCAGAGCTGCCCATGCTCAGGAATAGATTTCCTATACATGTCAAGCAGAGCACCTCACTGTCCCTCTTCAGGAGAAATCTTGATGAGTGGATAGGTAAAGTTCACCCTGGGGATCACTCCAGTGGCTGTACTTGATTGAGGCACTGAGAACTAATGTCGGGTGGCACGATACCAGGGCACTTCTGTGGGCTAGGCTTGTAAAGGCTCTAGGGCCATTAACCTAGTACACACCTATGAACCTATTAGTTCAGCAACCCTAAAATGATCAAACACATTCAGAGATTGTAAAAACACAAAAAAAAAGACATTGGGGAGCTCCAATATCTACAGGCAGGAAGGGCAAAATGAATCTATTCCATCTTAACCATTATGAAGGGAGAAAAAGTGGCTAGTGTTAATGAGGATAGTTGTTAGTTCTTTGGTGTCCTGAATGACTAATCCTAATTGAACGTGTATTTTTTTTTTTAAGCACAAAATATGCCTCAGAATGTACCCCAAAGACTTTTTACTGCAGGTTACACATGTTGGATTTAGTGTCCCTTGTGTTTGGAACTTGAGCTAAGGGACGCTGGCAGTCATTTGACTAGAATTCTCCATTGCATTCATACATCTGCAAGGATAAAAACTACAGCTTATTTCCTCTTTCTCATTGTATAGGGGATTAGAAGTCTGGAAACAATGTCAAACATTTGAGAACAGTTTTTTTTTTTTGTAGTTACAGTTTTCATCAGTTTTTCAAAACCCCCCTTTTTTTTGGTTATGCACAAACATTATCCCATTATTGCAGGAAACAACTCCTGATCTGTACCTTTTTACCAACAAATTGATTTTTTTGCCATAGCCTAAAACAAAGTTGATACTTGACAGCTTTGTGCAACTTTTTATTGAGTATTTAATGTTGCAGAGAAAGGATCTTAAAAAATAAATAAATAAATAAATGGTCACATTCCATAAAATGGAACAAGCTAAGGTTTATTACAGGTATCCTTCAAAAAGGAAGAGGCCCACATCATCAAGTTGGTTAAGGTAAAAGAGGAGTTTAAAAAATGATTAGAATAAAGAGGATATTACATGAATTCTAAAGAGGGATAAATGATAAGTTGAAAGACTCAAGGCCAGAGGCTTGCTATTATTTCTGCCATATCTCGTGCGGCTGCCTTATCTTTAGTCCATGGCAGTGTGGGTAGCAGATAGCACTTCAGACAACTGACAGCTCCCTCTATATTGGTGGTGCTCCATTTCCCAAAAGACCTGATTACATTGTACCAGATTTACATTATGGTCATTTGTCATATGATTTTTTTGTTCTGCTGCATGAGTGCTACAAATGGACTCTCCAACTTCTCAGATGCTAAACCAAAAATCTGTGTGACATTTTTTACTTTTTGGTTTGGACGTTATTTGGATTGTTTTGCAGATGCCTTAATAGTTATGGGCATCAGTGGAGGTGTAAAGACCCTGTGTTTCTAAAGTATGGACATATAGTCTACTTATGCTGTGCTGATGAGGTCATAAGTCCGAAACATGCATGTCCACAGCTAGGGGAGTTTGGCTTTATTAGCCTGAATGCATCCACAAAGACTTAAAAAGAAAAAGTAAAAAGTCATGGACATTCAGAAGCCATATAGCTGAAACAGTTGATGTCCTTAAAGGGATCATTTGTTGTGCCTAAGGTGTTTGCTTAACGGTACATATTATCATTTGTGCTAAAGAAGGCCTGCTTTAGTGGAAAGTCAATAGTTCCACTAGTGTTGCATTGCACGTCTCACTACCTCATGGAGCAGGAAGCTGTCCACAATTCCAGACATGCATTGCTTCTTTTGTTGTACTACATGGATGCATTTTTTAAATGTTCTTTTACACTGCTGGCCTTGGAATTAAATTTGAGGCTGGGCTTTCCCCCAGTTATTGTTTTCTGTCTTCTGTAACTCTCCTTTCTTAACCAGAGCCTGATGTTAAACTACTACTGAACACTTCTGTACATCGCTAGTTTGTTGTTTAGGCCTTTAGTATGTGCAGCTCTCGACCATACTACATCCTCAATAATGTTAGGTCAACATTTAAGTCAGATAATGCATCCATAATGTGTTTGTTAAGCAGTATATCTGCCCAAAACCTGTAGAATGTCTGCCTTGCCAAAAACACAGCACAATATTTGATTACAAAATATTAGACCATGCTACAGGAGTAAATAAATTGACAGGTGTGCCCTTCCCCATCCAGTAAGGAAAAGCTGTGCTGTGGTAAAGCAACAGAAATAGGGCTGTGGACATCAGTGTTTGTAGTTCTCTGAATTTGCCATTTCAGTGGACACTGGCACAATCCCAGGTTTTATAAAGCATAAGATTACGGGATCTACTGTATCAATAACTCCTGGAAGCAGATGTCAGACTTGTTAGCACCACACAGACTCCTAAGCTTCCTGTAGCTTTGCATTGGGTTCTTACATTTGTCATCTCTGTGGAGGTGACCTAACCAGCCTAATGAAGTCCACAGGCTGCCTCATGCTAATGTGTTCAGCTAGGACCTGAGACCCAGCTGTTGTCATTCAGTTTACCTAGTGGGTCATGTTTCAGCCAAATGTTGCTATCAGTTTACTAAATGATTAAAGTATGTTGTGGATCGCATCTTCAGTACAGCATTGTAATCTTGAGTTATTGCTATGCTTGTGCCCATTAACCGACATTTTACTTTGTGTTTAGTTATTATCTGTATTATTATATGTTTTCCATTTCACTGTTGCAGTATTTCTTTACGCTATAAATCCCCTGCCAAGGACAGCCTGACATCTGGCCAATATACCAAAGCCTTTAGGTTGCCGTAAGGTATGCTGTACATCACATGTATGCTCCTTGAGTAGCATAGGGGATAAAGGTGAGGTTTGGACATACCATTCTCAGAACTTTTTTGCTGCCAGTCTGAATAGCATCTCTTCAGCATCGGTCTGAACACCCGTTCCATTGCTGATTCACCAAGCTGTTACAGATAAGTGTCATGTTGGGGTTCTTTTTTTTTTTTTTTTCTTGTCCTTTTTATTGTTGCTTTTGAGTTTTCATGTCACCCAAGAAGGGTAAATGCCAGTGTGGGAGACAAATTCCCCATAAAGACTGCCACAACCAATGTATTTTTTGCTTAGGTGCCTCTCACAATCGTATTTCCTGTTCCATTTGTCAGGCTTTTTGTATGTAAAACCCTTCGGAGTAGACTATCTTCTTTGGAGCTTTATCTTGAAAAATCTGTAAAACCCTTTGGAGTAGACTATCTTCTTTGGAGCTTTATCTTGAAAATCAGCATCTTATGTTTCTTGGAAAAGACACAGTGGAGGGTACTTCCTGGTCTGAGGGACAGCTGTTAGTGAAGAAGGCCAAGATGCTTAGGCCAGAATCTTCTGCTGTTCAGCCTCCGCTGGATGTCTCTCCCGAGGGAGGCGAGTGAATGCCCAAATGTTCGGCTGGCTTTGTCGTTGGATTCTTCTGCTATGACCGGGTTGGAGGTCAACGGGATCTGACTTTAAGCACGTCCGAGGAGACTTTGTAGACATCAGTTTCGGTCTCTGAAGGGGAACCACTGCTGGTTATTTCCGAGGGGCCTAGGAGTGTTCCTTAGATATTAGCCAGAGAAGATGTCCCTGTTATAATTGAATGCCGTTCTGTGTCAGAGCCTTCCAAATGTTATAAGGCAGACGACCCATTAAAGAAAAAAGCAAAAGACTAAGCCTCTATCTCCTGCTCCTAAGGTTCCACAGAGTGAATGGCAGGCCTTCACTCATGGTTTGTTTAATGCTTTGATGGCATTGAAACCTTCTGTGGGAGCTTATGTTCCAGCCCCACCTTGGTTCTCTACTTGACTAAAAAGACCCAGGGGGAACAAGATTTTTCTGAGGAAGTGCTGGATTCTGCTGAGGAATCCTTTGCTTACTCTTCTCATATTCCTTCTCCTTTGGACTGTGAATCAAGAGAAAGAGGAATCTACCAGTTCTGATGCTCCCTTTGAAGGGATTTCTTTTGGGGGATGCAGTCTCTAGGATGATAGTTCTTTAAATGGGATTGAGCTCAGGTCTCTGAGGTATGTAAAAGATAGTATGAGTTGCTGCAGATTGACTCACCTAAACTTTCTGCTGTTCCTCCTGTTTTGGCTGCATTTTCCAATGCATATAAGGTTCCAGACTATCAGCCATCTGCTCCCAGGACACCTGATAGATTCTATAGGGTGCCTGAGAATTGTACATTTTTGTACAAGTGTACTGCTGCTGACCCCTTTGTGATGTCTATAGCCTTTGACAAACCCTCTCAATTACTTTCTTCTCCCAAATTACTGCCCTGTGATAAAGATAGCAGGACCATGGAAAGGATAGGCAAGAAGGTGTACACCTCCGCTACCGTGGCTTTTACGGCAGTTAATCATGAAACCCATATGTCCAGGTACTTGTTGGCTCCTCTGTCCCAGGCTTGTCAGGTTATTTCTGATTTTCCAGACTCTGAGGGTAAAACTACTTGCTCATTCCCTGTCAGGGGCTTCCTCCCAGGTGGCTCGTCTTTCCATCAAATGTAGTTATGATGCAGCAGATGCTTGCTCTAAGGCTGCTGTTTTTGAGTCAATCATGCAGAGGTATTCTTGGCTTTGGCTTCAACCTTTGACTGATATTAGGCTAAGTTGATGGATATCCCTGTTTATAAACACTTGTGTGGTGAAGCTGCTGCTAATGTTTAAGTCCCTTCAGGATAAGGGCAAGGCTTTACAGGAACTTAAATGTGTTTGTTTCTCCTGTGCCTAAATTCAGAGAAATTACCCCAATAAGCCAGCCTTTGTTTGCAGGCAATCTCACCCTCCTTCTAAGGGCAAAAAAGGTGGCAAGCGGGCTCCTCCTGCTAAGCCTACTCAGACTTCAGTGCCTCAGAAGTCTCCTTTTCCAGATAAAACCAGGTGCTGTCTGACTATCCTATTCTTCCCAGTCACTTTCCTCTTTCTCTTCGCCCTTCTCGCTCTCTCTCTCTTGCTCTCTCTCTGTCTCCGTCTCTTCCTCTCTCCCTGTCTGGCTGCAGATTACTCAGGATTCCTGGGTCCTGTCCATTATTAGTCAGGAGTATTTTATGGTTTGGAAATCCCTTCCCCCTTTTATGGGTGTTCCATAGCCCATTCAGGAACAACACTCCTTCTTTCCAGAGGTGCTTCAGGACCTTTTGACTCTGGGTACTATTCAAGAAGTGCCTGTGTTCCAAAGGGAGAGGGTGTTTTTACTCCAGGATGTTTCTAGTACCTAGAAAAGTTGTTACGTTGCTCTATTGCTTCCTGGCATTTTCAGTTCTTTTCTTTGCCCTTTGGCCTTTTTACTGACCCAAGGGTATTCAAGAAATGGCTCGCTCCTGTGATTGCTTTTTGCAGGATTCAGGCGATCCAAGTACTTCCTTACTTGGACAACCTCCTGTTCCAGGCATCCTCTCCAGAGATACTGTTGGAAAATTTTCATTTTGCCATTTCCCTTCTGCAAAGCTTCGGGTTCACAGTAAACTTTAAAAAGTCTTTTCTGACTGCTGCTCAGTGTTGCTGTTATGTACATTAAGAAGACAGTGAGGCTTGGTGTTCATTTTAAGTAGTTTATTGTATACAAATACATCAGGATGGATGGCAGGAACATTAAACTTAAACTATCTTGCTATATACTTGCATGCTGTCACTCTGGCTGCTCACTCAAAATGGCACTCTTGCTTGCATGTGCTGACTCACTGAAAAGCTTCTTAAAGGTATATCACACACTGATTTACATTCGCCCTCTTTACTGACCTGCCTCTTATAAACAATGACATTTCAGTAGGCATGCAGTTATACAGACACTAATAAAGAAAAACAGTCATGTTCAGGTTGTCATGTATGTGGAGCTAGGTTTCGAGATATGACCTGATCTCTTGACATAATAGTTAGGACTGGATTTAGCAACAGGGACAGTCACTGGGAATGTTCTGCTTAAGGAGTCTCAGAGCTTTTCTCAGGAATGGGGATTGCTAACGGAATGTCCTCTGGAACAGCAACATTGGATAGTAGTTCTGAGAATTAATCTTTGTCACAGCCAAGATGCTGTAACACTGGTTTGGACACTGGTAACAAATGCTTCCGATTTCATCTGAATTCCATTCCTTGTGATTTCACAGTGTACAGTCTCAGCTCTTGACAACTTTTCACACATCCAAGGCGATCAAAACCTTTTGATGTCTCCATCCTCACTGTCTCCCCTTTTTTCAATGAACTGAGTGGTGTGCTGCTTTTATCATAATAAGACTTCTGGGTCACACGCTTTTTCAACAATTGGGCTTTTACTGTTTTGTTGTTTTTGGCATATGTAACCAATAAATTGCTGCTGATTGGTAGTGTGGTTCTGGTTTGTCTTGACACAAGTCTCTGGGCAGGTGAACCAAAATGTTTATTACAAGGAATGTTTCTGAGATTTAACAAGTTTGGAAAAAACATCTTTATTGGCACATCTGGATTTTTCTAACAGCTGTTTTGCACTTTGAACTGCATGTTCAGCCAAGCCGTTTTACTGAGGGTATTCAGGACTACTTGTAATATGAACAAAGTCTCACTCTTTGCAAATCTGTTGAACTGCTGATTTGTAGACTGTACACCATTTTCAGAAATAACTCTGTGCGGACTACCAAGGACAGAAAAATATTGCCTCAAGTTAGTAATGACAGTACTGGAAGTTAGGTTAGGAACTAGGTCAATCTAGAACCAATTAAATTAGGGGTCTAATAACACCAAGTAATGTTGACCATTCCACTCCGATATGTATAGCTACTGTCGACCAAGGTAGTTCAGGAATCTGGCTTAACTGAAGTGGCTCTTTCTGTTGATGCAGCTTTGTACTATTACATACTGAAAGAAAGTACTTTCTCAATATCTCTTGACATAGAAGGCCAAAATACTAGACCTCTCGCCTTTCTTTTGGTAGAATCAGTTCCTGGGTGGCCATGATGCAAGATCTTAATATACTGTTGTTGCAAGGATTGCAGAATAAATACTTTAGGACCTATCATGATGATACCATTGTCTGACAAAAGTCTCATCTCTATATGGAAAATAAGGTTGCACTTCTATTGGTAAAAAGGATTGCTTTGAAGGCCATCCTTGACTGATAAAGAAGTTTAGCTTCTGGAGAATTAGATCTGAAGTTGTGTAAGTTCTGAGCTCATCAAAATGTGTGGAAGAAAAATTTCTCACTTCCATGACATCAAAATCAAGTTGCTCTTTGTGATGCTGTTCTGTGTTTTTTTTTTTTCTGGGGGATCGGGATAAAGTATCAGCAAGATAAATAAGTTTGCTTTTTGTGTAAAGAAGATTGAAATTGTACATCTGCAATTTGAGCATCATGCGTTGCAGTTTAGCTGGAGCTGAATACACAGACTTTCTCAAAATAGTAGCTAGAGATTGGTGGTTAGTTTCAGTCTGGATAGGTCAACCATAAATACAATCATGGAACTTCAAACATGCAAACAACAATTGCCAAAAGCTCTTTCTCAATCTTGGGCATATACTGTATCTTGGTCTAGGTAAGAGTTCTCGATGCATAGGCTACTGGTCTACCCTCTTGAAGAATGACTGCACCTAGACCAACACAGTAACTGGTTTGTGAACATTATAGTAGCTGAGAGAGTTGGTAGGTTAGCAATTTTCTGTTTCAGGGCATTAAATACTCTTTGGTGCTGTTCTGATCACAACCACATTACATCTTTGCATTTTAGCTTTCAGAATGATGCTGAAAGTTGGCTTAAATCTGGAATGAACTTGCCTAAATAGTTGACCTTGCCAAGAAAACATTGTCGGGCTTGAACATTGTCTGGAGCAGGCATCTCGAAATTGCTGTTTGCTTTGAAGGATCTGATCGTGAGCCTGAACTGGTAAACAGATGACCAACATAAGTGACTTCTCTTACCCTGAATTTGCACTTCTGCGAATTCACCTTAAGATTCACTTCACGTACTTTTTCCAGAACTTTCTTGAGGTTTCTGTCATGTTCAGTTTCATCATTGCTTCCTGCTAGAATATTATCTACTATAATAGCACACTGATAGCCAGAAATAATTTGCTCCATTACACGCTGAAAGACTTCACTGGCAGAATTTATTCCAAATGGCATTTTCGGATATCTGTATCTTCCAAATGGCGTACCGAATGTGGTTAACAATGAAGATTTTCGGTCAAGCAGAATTTGCCAGAAGGAACTCTTTGCTTCGAAGACCGAAAAAACAGTGGCGTTTGGCATGAAGCAACTTCTTCGACCGTGCACATTGGATGATGAAGTCTTTTAATGCTTTGTTCAGATCTCTTGGATCAGTATATATTCTGATGATATCTGAGCTTTTCTTATGAGCTACTGCCATGGAAGAAACCCATTCAGTAGGTTTTTCTACTGGACAATTACTCCTAACTGCACCATTTTCTCTAGCTCAACTTTGACCCTGCTCTGCATAGCTACTGGAACTTTCTGTGCTGGTCTGACAACTGGGCTGACCTCTGGGTCTAACTTCATAGAGTACGCAACTGGTAGATGTAATGTGATCGTATCTCGCCTGCATTCTGTACATATGGGTTCGGAGCCGATCCTCGGCTCCGACTCGGCACGCTATACTATAGAACGAAGTCTCTTATTGGCTGAGTCTCCTCATATCCCAGGATGCCCCACTACTGCTTCCCCAGATCTCGTTTGCCGCTTCTACAGCATAGACGTGGTCTCGGACTTGGCTGAGCTAAGTATCTCTAGTGCTTAAATTTCTGTCAGAAATTTTGCTAAATTTACCCAAAAGCTGTTTTAACAGCTATTTATTGTTGTGTGACTGTTTGTTTTTTCCTGAAACTTGTGGTAAAAAATTGTGTTTTGTCAACGCTAAGGTTCCCGTTTAAGTTAGAGGGGCCTTTGCCTAGCCCTCGCGCTTTAATTAGGGCTGTTTTTTCAGCTACTCCTTGTGTTTTAATTTTACAATTTGTGGTAGATTGTATTTTTTTCTTGGTGACAAGTGTTCCCGTTTAACTTAGAGGGACCTTGCCTTAGTTTAAGTGTATTTTTCTTTCTCAGTGTTGAATTTTCTCTCTTGTTAAAGTTAGTGAAAGTAGATAGCCATGTCTAAAGAACATAGGCCATCTGGTTTTAAAAAATGTTCAAAATGCTCTTACAAAATGTCCATTACGGACGACCATTTGTTGTGTGTATACTGTCTGGGGCCGAAGCACCTGCAGGAATCCTGTAGCGTTTGCCACGCTTTTTCCTCTCGCGTTCTCCAAGAGAGGAAAAACAAGTTGATTTTGAAAGGGCTTATTACCCCTTCCTTTGAAGAAGCCCTATCTTCTTCTTCTTCCCTGTCGAGGAAGAAAAAATCTTCGGCTCCGACCAGCCCGTCGGATCCGGCAGCAGAAAAGTCTAGGCAGGCTTCTCCGTCGGCTCCACGGACTTCGGAGCCGAGGGCGGAACGGTCTGCCTCGATGTCTCCAGCCTCGACTCCTCTGGTTTCGGAGCCGAGAGCTCGGGCGTCGAGAGGCGAGTCATCTCCATCGGCTCCCACTGCCTTTGGAGCCGATGAAGGTTGCCCGCTCAGACTCTTCCCCTTCGGTGCCGAAGTCCACATCGGCTCCGAGGGAAATTGCAGTAGTGGTGGAATCTCCCTCGGCGCCGATACTTCTCAAAACCATTCGGAGCCGGTCCCCCAGTCTTTCGGAGCCGGCGGCGAAGTCGACTCGGACCCGGTCGGTCTCTTCTCGGTCGTCGAGGATGTCCGATTCGGATGTAGACAGGGTGCTTCAAAGGCTTTTCCAGTCTCCGGTCTTTCAAAAGTTGGTCTCGGCTCCAGCCCAGTCGGCTCCGGAGCTGATTTCCCACCCTGCCATATTGGTTCTTCCTCCAACAGCTTCTGCGCCGTTGGAGTCGGTGTTGGTGGAGCCGGTGGAAGTTGTAGGGTCGGCTCTGACCCTAACTCCAACCCCGCCCTTCCGGTCGGTGTTCGGTACGCGGACCTCCTCTGTCGGCCCCGGGGGGACACTTCGGGACCGATTCTTTCTGTTCCGAGCCTCCCTCTCGATGCGTCGGCGGCGGGAGTTCCGACTGCTGTTGGGTTGAGAGGGTGGCTTAATGGCTAAGGTGTTTGCCTTACAAACACAAGGTGCTGGGTTTGAGTCTCACAAGGGATAATTGTTTAGGCTTAAAATGGCTCACAAGGGCAGTTAGCTTAGTACTAAACTATGAACCTATGGCCTTGGGGGTTGAACCTTCCCAGGACTCTGGGGGTCCCGCCTTCACGGCCATGAGGAGTGCCTTGGCCAAATCCTCTCTGGCCACTTCTACCTTCTCACCACCACCTTCCCTTGGCACGGAGACTAGTTCCTTTGCAGTCCCCCTGTCTCATGACAGCGGAGCCCTGGGGCCTGAGGTTACCCCCATCGGGGGTTCCCTTCTTCCTGGAGGTCCCTCCGAAGCGTCTTCGGAGGAACCTCCGAGGAAGAAACAGTGCAAGAGGAAGCACGTCAACTCCCCTGATGAGTCTCTCACCTCGGAAACCGACTTCGATGATGCGGAGGGGTCCCCCAAGTCGTCCTCGGATGATGTATCCTTTGCGGACATCTTGGAAATCCTAAAGCAACGAGGCGACTGGCAGTCCAAACCCCCTTCTGCTGAGGAGTCGGTGTTCCTCAAGGCCTTCGGGGCTCAGCCCTCCGCCTCCTTGGTGTCTCCGCCCTTCGATGAGCTCCTGGATTTGATCTCTCGAAGGGCGTGGGAACATCCGGATTCTGTTGAACCGATGCCAGCTCGCCCCAATAAATTCCTTTCGGCACCCCCGGATAAGGACTTTCTTACCAAAGGTGTGGCTGTAGATGCTTTGGTGGTGGCATCTGCTACCCAACAAGATGTGGCAGAGGCTTCAGCATCCGTCCATCCTCCTAATAAGGAGTCTAGGAGCATGGATCGGTATGGGAAGCGCACCCTTGCTTCAGCAACCTTTACTTTAAGGTCTCTGAATTACCGGATGCATTTTACGAGACTGCAGAGGGATCTGGTCAAGGAGCTTTCCGATACCCTCTCTGGTAACTTACCTGAGCAGTCGGCCCAGACGGTTAACTCCCAGTTGGCTACCCTGTCCTCCCTATCCAACTCCTCCATGAGACTCATTTCGTATGCAGCCGAGGGAGCGAGCAGAGCGGCGGGCACAGGTGTTGCTCAACGGAGACAAGCCTGGCTACGCCTGTGTCACTTTGCGGAGGCCTTTAAGTCTTCCTTTGCCGACGCCCCCTTCGATGGGTCATCCCTTTTTGGACCCAAGGTAAAGGACACTTTGACTCGCTATGAACAGGAGGGTAAGACTTTTAACTGCCGTAGGGGCCCGGTTTTCCACTCCCTTCAGGCCTTATCCCAAGGCTCGAAGAGGAGGGAAAATGTGGTTCCGTAAGTCTCAAAAGTCTTACTCATCGCAGCAGAGCGATTCCTCTTCTAGAGGCAGAGGAAGGGGAAATTTTTCAGGGAGACGCCGTCCCAGAGGCGGCGGAGGCCCCCGCAACACTGGAGACCGCGAGTCCTTTCGTGGCTCCTCCTCCTTCCAGCATCCCTGAAGGAGTGCCCGACTGTGCAGCTCTGGAGCCAGTCGGGGGTCGTTTTTCGAGGCAACTAAAGGCCTGGGAAAGTATCACCCAGGACCAATGGGTGCTCCGAATCATCGCCGGAGGTTACACCATTCCCTTCTCTCAAACCCCCCCCCCCCACCATCCCAAAGAATCCCGGACCCGCCACCCAGTCAATGGGATATGGCAGCCATCGAAGTTTCAAAGCTGCTTCAGAAAGGAGTCATCCAACCTGTCCCCGCAGATCAGACCGGATCAGGAACTTACTCGAGATTCTTTTTGGTACCAAAAAAGACCGGGGACTTGAGGCCCATTTTGGATCTCAGCAAGTTAAACCGATCAGTGAAAACGTCCAAATTCCGGATGGTCACCTTACAAACCATTCTCACGCTTCTGGAGAAGGGTGTTTGGATGTGCTCCGTAGATCTTAGATGCCTATTATCACATTCTAGTAGATCAGGCGTCGAGGAGACACTTGCGCTTCAGCCTAGGGGACAGTCATTTCCAGTTCCGTGCACTGCCATTTGGTCTCACCACAGCCCCCAGGGTGTTCACCAAATGTTTGGCAGTGGTGACTGCTCACCTGAGAAGTCTAGGATTCCAGGTGTTTCCATACCTAGACGACTGGCTCCTAACTGCCACCTCAAGGCATCTACTCTTAAGAACTCTAGCAGCCACTATCTCCCTAGGCAGCTCCTTAGGAATCACCTTCAATTGGACAAAATCCGTATTGCTGCCATCACAGTGTATTATGTTTATTGGTGCAGAAATAGACTCAAGGCAGATGCGAGTCTATCTTCCTGCGGAAAGGATAGCAACATTGCAGTCTCAGGTGCGGGCGTTACTCCTCAGACGTCGTGCTCCAGCAAGAATGGTCCTGCAGCTGTTGGGTTCCATGTCAGCCACCATTCTTCTCGTTCCCTTGGCAAGGTTACATATGAGAATACTCCAGTGGCTCCTCTTAGCCCAGTGGTCTTATCAAGACCTCCCTCTCAATCACCACATATTGGTAACAGAGATGTGCAAACAGGATCTTTGTTGGTGGCTTCATTCCTCCAACCTGGATCAGGGGTGACCCTTCGTTCCCCCGTCCCCCTCGGCCACGTTGACTACGGACGCCTCCCAGACAGGGTGGGGGGACATTATCTGTACAGGTCGGTCCAAGGCACGTGGCACTTCGACGAGAATCTTCTCCACATCAATATCCTGGAAATGAGGGCGGTGCTTCTAACGTTGCAAGCACTACACAACCACCTTCCCCAGGGGACAATTGCCATTCAGTCCGACAACATGTCGGTAGTCTGGTACTTGAACAAGCAAGGAGGGACCAGGTCTTACCCCCTTTGCAGAGAGGCCATGAAGGTATGGGATTGGGCGATTGCTACCAAACGCTTTCTAGTAGCAACACACATTCCGGGGACATCCAATGTGATAGCCGACAGACTGAGCAGGACTATTCTCTCCCCACACGAATGGTCCTTGAATCACAAAGTGGTAACACAGATTTTCTCGAGATGGGGAATCCCATGTTGCGATCTTTTCGCAACTCCCCTCAATGCAAAATGCCAGCACTTCTTCTCTCTCATTCCAGTTCCGGGGGAGACCCCCAAGGATGCTCTAGTCCAAGCTTGGCCCCCCGGTCTGCTATACGCGTTTCCACCGGTTCCCCTTATCCCCAAGGTGGTTCAGAAGGCGATTCGCTTGGGAAGCAAAATGATTCTAATCGCCCCGTACTGGCCTCGTCAAGTGTGGTTCCCCTTTCTTCGCAAGTATGCATTGGACGGTCCCTGGTTCCTGGACCAAGTTCCGGACCTCCTGACGCATCAGTCAGGACAGCTCCATCAGTCCCTCCATTCTTTGAAGCTAGCAGCTTGGCTACTGCTCTTCCGACCATAGTTAGGAGCCATTCTTTCGACCCTAAGGTTATGCATATTTTGTCCTCGGCCCACAAGTCTTCTACAAAAAAGATGTATAGCAGTAAATGGAAAAGGTTTGCTATTTGGGCTCAACTCAGAGGATTAGACCCTATGACAGCTTCTGTCAGAGGTTCTGAAGTTTTTAACCTCCCTGTTCAACCAGGGTTGTTCGGTGTCCACCATCAAAGTTCAATTGGCGGCTATTTCCAATTTTCATGAGAACGTAGAACCACCTTTAATGAGCAATAAGTTATGCAAAGCCTTCATTAAAGGAGCTTGGCTTCTTAGGCCACCTATATCGCATCCTGCACCACTGTGGGACCTTAACGTAGTATTAGGTGCATTAACCGCTCCCCCCTTTGAGCCGGCAGCAACCTGTGACTTGAAATTTCTTTCTTGGAAGACTGCCCTTCTAGTTGCTATCACATCAGCCAGGCGAGTTTCAGAACTTCAAGCCTTATGCATCAATCCACCATACCTGATGTTTCACAAGGATAGAGTTTCTCTAAGACCAAACCCATCCTTTATACCAAAGGTTTGTTCTAAATTTTGCTTGCAACAATCTCTGGAATTACCGTTTTTTTTCCCTAAGTATACAGACAGAGCTGAGTATACTTTTCACACCTTAGATGTGCACAGACAATTACGTTTCTATTTGGATAGAACACACCAAGCACAAAAATCAGATCAACTGTTTGTGTCCTTTTCGGACAATAAATTGGGCAAAGCCGTCACGAAAGTCACTATTGCCAAGTGGATCAGAGACTGTATCAGTCATATTTATCGCATTTCAAATAAAGAGCTTACAATTCCTGTGAAAGCTCATTCTACCAGGGCTATGTCCACTTCGGCAGCTTTTCATTCCAAGCTCTCTATTAATGACATCTGTGCAGCTGCTACGTGGTCTGCTCTACATACCTTTATTTCTCACTATAAATTGGATGTGGCATCCAGGGGCCGAGCTTCCTTCGGTTCCACGGTTCTCCGGACCGTTTTCCAGTGAGCCACCCAGGATTTAGGTGCTAGGGATGCTGTCCCATATGTACAGAATGTAGGCGAGATAGGATCACATTACATCTTTTAGTTATGTACTTACCATAACTTTAGATGTATGGGATCCATCTCACCTACATTCCTAATAACCCTCCTTCCCCCTGCCTTGGAGGCCAGAAGAGACCGAACGGTCCGAATACAACTGTTTTTTTCCTCTCTTGAAACACCTGGCAATCTTATAACAACAGTCTATGTGTGTGTGCATGTGTGCTGACAAACAAGATCTGGGGAAGCAGTAGTGGGGCATCCTGGGATATGAGGAGACTCGGCCAATAAGAGACTTCGTTCTATAGTATAGCGTGCCGAGTCGGAGCCAAGGATCGGCTCCGAACCCATATGTACAGAATGTAGGCGAGATGGATCCCATACATCTAAAGTTATGAAAAGTACATAACTAAAAGTTTGTCTAGTTTGCACAAATATCAGCATACTCAGAAAAATAGTTTGGGCAAAATTTAAGCTGTTTTTCTGCAGGCTTACAAGTGAAAGCATTCCCATTTTCAAACCATCTCTGAGGCCTAATAATGACTGCACGTCTCTTGACTAGCTGTTCCCAGCAGAGCAACATCAAAGCACTACTGAGCCTTTTATTTGAATCTCTTCATCACCATAAGCAACAAGCTTCACATACTTTGTCAAATGAAGTTGTTCTGCAGCTTTCACTTTAGCAAACGTTTCTGGTGACGTAACATTGCACTTTGAGCCAGTATCTACTTTGAGCTCTACAGGACTTCCATTAATCCAAATAGCACAAAATATTTCACTTTTTGCCCACATGCATTAACTGTTTCACCCAGCACAGACACTCTATCAACATAAAAAGTAGGGTCGCAGCTTTCTAATTGATAAACTTGCCTTTTGGAATGCCCTCTTGTAATAAAATAATGTGCCTTATTTGATTTACAAAGCCTTTTGAAATGATTCCACTTATTGCAAGAATGATGCTGCTGACCAAAAGCCAAGCACATTTCTTTTCTGAGTGGGAGATTTCCACCACAATTACCACAGTTGAATACAAAGCTGGGTGGGGGCACGTGTTTTGACTTTGCTGACTCACCCTTAAGTTTCACTGAGCATGCTGTGGAATTTGCTGGAAAGACCCGGGGTTTCCCAGGGACTGTTACAGGATCTGCAATAGCTGCCATGTGCTTAGGCCTGTTTCTTTTAACCACGTGCTGCATATTATCTACATGAGTTTTGTCACTGTGCCTTCCACTGCTATTCTCACTTGTAAGCATACTTGTGTGCTTTTCTGTAAGCTTGTATATCTGACAAATCTCAATGGCCTTATTCAACATCAAATCACTGTCTGGAAGCAAAATCTTTCTCACCGTGTCAGTATTAATATCACGCACAAGCCTGACTTTCATCAACTCATCTCTCAAATCAAATCTGCACATTTTAGCCTTGTTTCTCAAGTTAGTTATATATGCTGCAAAAGTTTCACCTGGCTTTTGATCCCTTGTGTAAATTAAGTGCCTTTCCATTGTAACATTCGTTTGGGGGTTACACATTTCTCCAAATTTACATTTTAAGCACTCTAGGTCTTCCCTTGTTTCAGCCGGTACCATTGTACGACAGTCTTCCCCCTCCCCTGCAAACACTGCAGGTGCATACACAAAGGAGTGCTCTACTGCCATGCCCACAGATTATAGTAAAACACAGAGCAAAATGGCCATTGTAATTATGTACGAGCATTCACACACACCAGATTGTTGTAATATTCAAATGCACAATAACCCTTCAAAATACTGAAATATGCCTTGAAATAACTTGAAACTGTACTTTGCAAAATAACTGCACTTCAGTGCTGCACACACTCACACTAGCAAACACTCTGCACACTTTGGATACTTTGAATAGCTTCAGTTAATACGAAAAAGTAGTATATAGCAAAGAAATGATAGTTTTCCCTTTTTTGTACATTTTATGCAATTTGGATATTGTTTCAAACAGTTTTTAAATTATTTTGGATATTTTTATCAATATGTCGCAGTCTCGGATGTTTTGTTTAATAAGAAATTTATTTTGAGCATTCTGAGTGCTTCGTTTTGTATTTGTAGCAGAAAAAAAATCATTTAAGCAAGTTTTAGTACCTGGAATTTGTTTCTGACCTGTTTTGCAAGTCGTTTGAGCAGTAGGGATGATCCACTCCTATATACTCCTCCAACTCTAACTGGTTGCCTCATGGCTATAACTTTGGATCCCATTCTGACACCATGTCATTGTTCTTATGTGCATTAAGAAGACATTGAGGCTTGGGTGTTCATTTAAGTAGTTTATTGTATACAAATACATCAGGATGGATAGCAGGAACATTAAAATTAAATGAACAATGTAATAACTGGCTGACTACATACTTGCATGCTCTCTCTCTGGCTGCTGACTCAAAATGGCACTCTTGCTTGCACGTGCTCAGTACTTCTATGCATGTGCTGACTTACTGAAAAGCTCCTTAAAGGTATATCACACACACTGTTCTACACTCAGGACTATGTTTTTCTGGGGTACAGGATTCAGATGGTGCCTATGCTGGCATCCCTGCCTGCTTCAAAGGCCTTGACACTCATTTTATTCTTTCAAACTCTTCTTCCTCTGGCCTGTATTACAGCCAGAGAAATTCTGAGAGCTCTGGGACTCCTTGCATCCATCATCCATATGCTTCCTCTTGCCAAACTCCACATGAGAAAGTTTCAGTGGTTCCTGAAGTCAGTTTGGCTTCAGCATGCTTATCCCCTAGAATTTGTACTTCCTCTTATACCTTGTCTCAAGAAGGAACTTCACTGGTGGATCCAATAGTTGTCTAAATCCAGGGCTCCCTTTTCATACCCCTCTCTTCCCTCTTAGGAACTGATGCTTCATATGTGGGATGGGGAGCAGCTTTTGGATCCCTAAAGGTGCAGGGGGTTCATCCCTCTCAACTGTACAGATTTTTGCAGAATGTTCAAATTTTTGCCTCCTATTTTCGGTCTGTTTCTCATAAAATTGTGGTTTTCTGGCAAATCATTGAAGGTTGAAGTAAAAAAATGACAGACATTTCAGTTTCAGATGTCATACCCTTCTGAAAATTTGGGTTCCTATCAGATGACCGAAGATGGATTTTGTCGAATGCGTCGTGGTCGAACTTGAAATGTCGAAAAGGCAAAATGACGAAGCAGCATATAAGTGAAAATTCTTTCCCTGGGAAAGAAGTCGCTTGGCCGCTTCTGTCACTTTACCATTTTTGGCACTGTAGTGCGATCTTGGAGTTGGTATATTTAAGTAGGGGGTTGTGGGGGTCGAAGCCCCCCACTTTATACAATGTTTTAATGTCTTTTGTTTTATTTTTTTTGGGCACAGCGATTTTTTTTTTCCTGGGGGGAAAAATCGCTGTTCTGATTGTTCGATGTCTTGTAAATTCAAACTTTAGAGTTTGATATAACAACGTTCGATCATTTGATCGTTCGTTGTTATAATATAGACCCGAAAATTCATGCTAATGCAAAGCCTGAGTTCTATCAACTTTCTAAGTTTGTAAAAGCAATATTTAAAAAAGTGTCCATATTTATGGTTTTGTCCCCCCATTATTTGTCTTTTTCCAGATTTCATGCTCTAATAGGTTGAGAGGTATGAGGGGGGTTGTTTACCTCTTCAACAGAAAGAGCATATCAGTGTAAAGAAGATTCTTCTGCCAGCGCTTCAGGCTTTTCATCCTCTTTTCTCCCCAGAATTTTTACAGACTGTCACTAGTGATGTGACATGTAAACAAACGGGGGGGGGGGGGGGGGGGGCAAGATCTTGGCTTCTTTGCCAGTTGGTACTCCTGGTATGGGATCTTGCTGTCCAGTATCAAGTGACTCTTCAGGTAGTTTACATTCCCTCAGGTCAAAACGTTGTGGCAGGCACTCTGAGCAGGTCCTTAACTCAGTCCCACTAGTGGATGCTTCGCAGGGATGTGTTTCTGGACATTGTCCACCAGTGGGGTACGCCTCAGATCTGTTTGCTTCCCCTCTGAACAGACAGGTTCCTCTGTTTTGTGCCAGAGTCCCAGGTCCTCTGATTTGGAAGGTGAATACCCTGTCTTTTTCCTGGAAGGAGATGTTTGCTTTCCATCCCCTTCTCCTCATTCCAAATGTTGTGTCCAGCATTCAACAGGATGCTCCCATAATCTTGTTGCTGACACCGTTTTGGCTGAAACAGCATTGGTTCCCGTTTTTTCTGCATTTACCAAGGGCAGTCATCACAAATTACCTCACAGGGTGAACCTGGTTGCACAAGACAAAGGATCTCTCATCCATCTCCACCTGTCCACCTGTTAAACTGACACTGTGGGTGATAGGATTTTGATTCCACATATTTTTTTTTTCTGAATACGTGCTTAGGGTCCTGCAGGAGGCCAAGAAACCCAATACTAGGAAATCCTATTTATCCATATGGAAGAGAAGTCTGGTATCTTTCTCATAACCTGGATCCAATTTCAGTAGATATTACCTTGGTTCTCTCTTATCTGTGTGAATTGCTCAATGCTGGGTTGGCTTCTACTTCTGTTAAGGTCTATTTATCAGCGATGTCTGCCTGCCTGTCTTTAGATCCTGCTTTAGCTTCTACATTTGAGGCTAAACAATGCCTAAAAGATATTCTTTATATTAGGCCTCCCATGAAGCCTGTTCCTCCTCCCTAGGATCTTAATTTTGTTATGAAAAATTGACTCTTCCTCCTTTTCAGCCTGCAGCTTCAGCTTTCTTGCAACACTGCTGTTGGAAGACTGCTCTTTTGTTAGCTCTTACTTCTGCCTGACAGGTGTCTTGAGATTCAAGCCCTTGTGGCGTGTCCTTTTTTTTTGGTGTTTCATAAGGATAGGGTGTCCTTGTGTACTAATCCTTCTTTTTATGCCCAAGGTGGTGAATGAGTCGTCCTTTAATCAGTCTATTCATTTGTCCACTTTTTTCCCTTCTCTGCAATCGGCCAGTGAAAAGGTGCTGCATACATTGGATATACATAGACGACTCAGAATTTATTTAAATAAGACTAGTAGGAAATCTGATCAACTGTTTGTTTCCTTTTATCCCAGGTACTTGGGATTAGCTGTATCCAAGCAAACTGTTTCTTCTTGGATCTTAAAAGCTATTTATTTTGTTATTCCTTTCATGGTAAGAGCCTTCCTTATTCTATTAAGGCTCATTCTACTAGAGCTGTGGCTTCTTCTGGTGCTTTTTTCAATGGTTTTGGTACTAACTCTATTCTTGAGGCAGCTATCTGGACTTCTATTCATACACTTAACAAGCACTACAATATGGATGGATTTTGTTTTTGCTAGGGCCATCATTTGTGGCTTCCTAGAGGGCTCTGCTGGTCCTTCCTCCTCCCAAGTTTCTTCTTGAGATTTGGCACTCTCCCTAATATAACGAATACTGCAACAGTGAAATGGGATGTCATAGTACAGTTGTGTAAAATCTCACCATAACTATAGATGTCCTACTCTTCACCGTCTCAGTATTCACTCTCTCCCTCCACCCCCTGGTCCATTTCTCATCTGGATGTACGGATTACTTATTTCCTTGGATTGGCTTTCCTGCTGGGGCTTTCAGTTCTGTGGATGGTACGTCCTGACGTCATCTTTATGCCCTACGCTACGCAAGGAACATGTGTGACGTATGGGCATACCTTAAGGCAACCTAAAGACATTGGTATACTGTCCGGATGTTGGGCCACTCTTGGCAGGGATCCCTAATGTAAAGAGTATTGCAACAGTGAAGAGAAGGGCATCTACCATTATGGTAAGATTTTACACAACTGTACTTTTTTTCACTTAGCAAAAAATTAGATTAAATATAGATCTGAAGTAGTTAATTTCATTTTATCTGCAACCTGTGGGTATTCGGATCCTTATCGGATCCAAGCCAGCAAATTATTTTCTAGCATCTGCTCCAAGCTCCGAGCTCCTCCCTCTACCCATAATGCACCATTATCTCTAGCCATCCCTCAGATCTCGTTTGCCACGCCACAGTGAGCATTGTGGTCTCTGCTCTGAGTTCAGGGATAAGTAAGTTGGGATTGTTCTTCCTGTTTAGTGCATCTGTGATCGTTAGTGTATCGTACCTACCCCATTAGTATAACGCTTTGTTCTTTGGTTCAAAAAAAAAAATTTTTTGTCTAGTCAAGTTGCTGTTAGGCCCACTTTCCCTCAGCGTGTGTTGTATTCTTTCTGTAGTGAGTGGCATTCAGTTTTGAACTATGATCAGTCTTCAAAAAATGTGCAGAGTGTGGCTACAAGCTCTCACCGGCAGATGGTCACACTGTGTGCGTAATTTGTTTGGGAGTGCCCCATTTATCCACCCAGTGTGCTATCTGTGCGGGTTTTAACCCAAGACCTCTCGGGGATTGAAAGGCCAAATTGGTCGCCAAGGGTCTTTTCCCTGATTCTATGCTGGATCCTGCTTCGGCCTCTGTCTCCGGTCCTCCCACCAAATCTCCCACCCAGACAGGGACTCAAGCTCTTGCTTCTTCTGGTGCTGAGGCAGACAAGCAAAAAGATAAGGACAGAGAAAGGCGCAGGGAGGATAAAGAAAGGAGGAGGGATAGGTCTCGCAAGAGATCCCCGGACAAGGAGCCTTTCCTTAGCCCTCCTAAGACTTCAAGGCCAGTTTCTCCATGACTCCGATCACCCAGTTTCTCGCCGGAGCCACTGGAATCTTCGGATCCAAGGCCTTCCTCACCCTTACTGCGCAGACCAACCAGATCCATATCAGTTGCTTCTTTGCGATCGACTCGGAGCCTATCGGACTTAGACATGGACAGGATGATGCAGAGATTTCTTCAGGCCCAAATACAGATGGGAGTCTTGCTAGGCCCCTCTCCCTCCTTGGGGGGACCTCTATGCCCATTTTCTGCCCCATCTCTCCTTCCCTGGTCCGGGTGACTGCTTCAGGGTTTTTGGATCCGAGGCTCTTTGGAACTGGTAGCTCAGTGCCGATGATTCCTCCAACCTCAACTCAGGCTGTTACCTTGATTTCCTCGGCTCTGGCTAGTTCTGATCCGGGTGACTCCCGGAGCCGTGGACAGGGAGTCGGACCCGAGGGAACTGATTCTTCTCCAGCTTGTTTGGATCTGAACTGTTCCCTTGGACCTCAGGCTACCCTTTCTTCGTCTCCAGTCCCAGCTTCGGACCCGGGGAGGGCTTCTTCCTTGCTGGGTGCCAAGGAGGTACGCTCTTCATCGGCGTTCGAAGTGGTGGAGAGGGTTCTCTCCCAAGGATTGAGACCCCAGCCCATCTCCTTGGGTTCCACCCAGACCCTGCTGCATTTGGTGTCTACTCCGTTCATCCTGTCTCAAGGACAGCCCGTGCCAGAGGACCCCCAGGTTATTCCCTCTGAGGAACCCCCTGCAGCTCACTGGTCCTCTTCTGAGTGTCCCACTGAAGAGAGCATCCATAAGCGCAAGTGCAAAAGGAGGCACTTGGACTCCCCTGAGTCCCTCACTACGGACACAGACTTAAGAGGAAGGAGAAAGGTTCTCCCAGGTCACCTCCCGAAGATGTTTCCTTCGGAGACATCTTGGAGATTCTCCACCAGAGGGGAGGTTGGTCAGCCCCAAAACCTTCTACGGATGAGTCCGTGTTCCTGGAGGCCTTTGGCGTGGGTCCATCTACTGCCTGGGTGTCCCTGCCAGGGATCCCGTGATGGACCTCATCACCACGTGGGCATGGAAGGAGCCTGACACCGTAGAGCCTATCCCCAAATGCCCTGACAAGATTCTGTCTCCTCCCACCGTCAGACAACTGTGGCCTAAAGGAGCCCCCATCGACGCTATGCTGGTCGCAGCAGCCACCAAGAAGGAACTAGCCCAGGAGAGTTCCTCAGTCCACCCTCCGGACAAGGAGTCCAGGTCGGTGGATAGGTTTGGGAAGCGTGTTTATTCATCAGCGACTTTTTCCATCCGTGCGCTGAACTATTTGTCACATGTTATCTGGCTTCAGCGAGACCTTGTCTCAGAATTCGCTGAGTCGCCCCCAGAGTCCTTATCGCAGCAGGACAAACAACCATTCTCCGCGAAAATGTCGACTCTGAAGTCCGTATCGAACACGTCCATGCGTCTCCTTTCCCACGCTACTGAAGGAGCAGCTGGGACAGGCGTAGCCATGAGACGCACGCCTGGCTCAGGTTGTGTCAGTTTGTGGACCCTTTCAAGGTGTCATTTATTAATGCCCCCTATGATGGTTCCTCCCTTTTCGGGAAGACAGTACGTGACACTCTTGTCCAGAGCAAAAAGATGGGAAGACTTTGTCTGCCGTCGAGATCCGCTACTGTAACCCTCAGTGGTCCTTTTCTAGTAATCAAAGAGGGCAAAAGAAGATGTGGTTCCGGAAATCTCGGTTTTCCCGGGAGTCTCAAGACAAGTATTCCCCCAGAGGCAGAGGGGGACAGGATCGACGCCGACCCAGAGGTAGAGGGGGTCCTAGGAATTTCGGGTCTAGAGAACTTTTTTCTGACAGGCCCTTCCAACAGCCCTGAGGGTTTGCCCGACTGTCCTACTCTGGAGGCAGTCGGGAGGAGATTGTCATTGCACCCAGCGGCATGGGAGTCCATAACTGCAGGTCGTTGGGTGCAACAAATAATATCCAGAGGTGACACTATCCCATTTGTTGCCCCGCCGGGGCCTACAAGACACCTCCCGGATATTCCACCCGCTGACAGGGAGGCCGCAGCTTTAGAGGTTTTAAAGGTACTTCAAAAACGAGCCATCGAACCGGTCCCCTTCGGCCAGTCCAGATTAGGTGTTTACTCCAGGTTCTTTTTAGTGCCAAAAAATATGGGGGACCTGCCAACCTTGAACCTGTATGTCACCAAACAAAAGTTCCGGATGGTCACCTTACAGTCCATTCTACCTTCTCTATGAGAGTGCGACTGGATGTGCTCGTTAGACCTCCAGGATGCCTACTACCATATCAAAATTCACAGAAGCTCCAGGAGGTTTCTTCGCTTCGGGCTGGGAACCAGTCACTTCCAGTTCAGAGCTCTACCCTTCGGTTTCACCACAGCCAGTTGTAGCAGCTCACCTGCGGCTTCAGGAAATTCAGGTCTTTTCGTACCTGGACGACTGGCTCTTCGCTGCATCCAAGCGTCTTCTGTGTCTGGCCCGAGACTACTTTCTTCTCTTGGCAGATCGATTGGGGATTACAGTCAATGTTCACAAATCCCAATTGCAACCAGTACAAGTTCATCGGGGCACGGCTAGACACTTTGCAGCTAAAAGTTTTCTTAACACCAGAAGGATCTTGCATCTCAGGTGTCTCATAGCTCAAATAGTGAACCTCAAATTTCCAAAGGCGAGTGATGTTCTCCGGGCTCTGGGCTCCATGGCTGCCTCTATATCTATTCTTCCTTGCTCATGCCTTCATATGTGGGTTCTTCAGTGGTCTGTGGCGGTGGAGTGATTGTGGCTAGACCTGCCCATGCATTTTCTGATCAGGATCAGTCACACCTGCAGGACGTCCCTCCTTTGGTGGCTAAGTTCACCGAAGGTTGCAGCGGGATGCCCCTTCATGCCATCCCCAGTCCAAGCCACAGTGACCACAGATGCCTCCCAGTTTGGGGGGGGGGGCATTGTTTGGGAAGGACAGTCCAAGGCATGTGGTCCCAGACAGAGACCAAGTTACACATAAATGTTCTAGAGATGAGGGCAGTGCTTTTAGCGTTGAAAGCCTTTCATCTATCCTCCCTCTCGGAATGATTGCAATTCAGACAACATGTCGGTTGTCTGGTATGTCAACAAACAAGGGGAAACAAGATCTTATCCCCTGTGTCGAGAGGCCATGAGAGTGTGGGAGTGGGTGACCTCCACCGGTCAGTTTCTGATTACAATGCACATCCCGGGACACACAAACATTTTAGTGGACAGATTCAGTCGGGCTATTCTGATGCTGTATGAGTGGTCTCTGAAACAGTCAGTAGCGGAGGAGATATTCCTTACATGGGGACAGCCTTGCTGCAATCTCTTCGCATCTCCTTCCAACGCGAAGTGCAGCGAGTTCTTTGCTCTGATTCCCTCCCCAGGGGATGCCCCCAGAGATGCTCTAGTCCATGTTTGGCTCTCCAGGCTTCTGTATGCTTACCCTCCATTACTACTCATTCCGAAGTTTCTTCAGAAAGCTTGCCGACTGGGGTGCAAAGTGATACTCATTGCCCCATTATGGCCTCGCCACTACTGACTTCTCTCTAGGCAAAAAATGGAACTCTCTCCCTCCTTCACTTAGGACTATATACCTAACATGGAATACTTCAAGACCCAACTCTACTCACACCTATCATCCAAATGGAAATGTTCTTGCTTTCACCCTATATAAATTGTAGGGATTTTCTACACTAAGCCACTCTCTACCCCTGCCCATATCTGCTCTCTGATTTCATTTCTAATTCCCAAAATGATTTAGCCAACTCTCAGTTGACTGTAATGAGGAAAATATTGCAAATTATGTAAAACAAAAAAAAAAATGTTTTTGTTATTTTGCACTGTTCTTACTATGTATACTTACTGTTTGGACATTTCTATTGTATTTTATCTTGTGCATTTGTAACCTTGATTGTACTGCCTTTGGAGCTTTTCTCCCCGGGCCTCCACTGAAAATGGGTACTTCGTGGCCCAGTGGACTTCCCCAGTAATCAAACTGAAATAAATAAATAAATAGTTTCCCTTCCTTTGGTCTCATCTTCTAGCTCCTCCATGGATTCTGAATCCCTGCCCGGATCTAATCTCTCATCCTTCGGGTGCCTGCCCACCCAACCTGGACAGCCTCAAGCTGACAGCTTGGTTGTTCCAGTTCTATTGATTGCCAGGACTCCCGGTCTTTCATCCCCTGTAAAATCTATACTAGTGGCCTGTCTTAAAGCTTTCACTAGGAAAGTTTATTGCAATAAATAGAAGCACTTTTCCATTTGGGCCTCTCACAGGAACCTGGATCCTTTTATAGCCCCTGTTCTGGTGGTGTTAGATTTTTTGACTAGTATCTTTCAGCAAGGAGCTAGCTTCTCCACGGTGAAAGTACAGTTGGCAGCCATTTCTAATTTTCATGTTGGGGAAGATAACATTGCCTTAGCATCTTCTAGGCTGTGTAAGGCTTTTCTCAAAGGCACTTTTCTTTTGCGCCCTCCTGTCAAAGATTTGGTGCCTCCTTGGGACCTTACCTTCATTCTCCAGGCATTGGTGGCTCCTCCCCTTTGAACCTGCAGCTTCAGTGGGTCTAAATTTTTTGTCTTGGAAGACCGCCTTTCTAGTGGCCATTACATCAGCGAGGAGGGTTTCTGAGCTTCAGGCTTTGTCTGCCGTGTCTCCTTATTTGGCCTTCCGTATGGATAGGGTATCTCTCCGTACAAATCCTTCATTCTTACCCAAAGTGGCATCTGAATCAAACATAAACCAGTCTATTAATCTACCCGTTTTCTTTCCCAATTTCCAAAACAAGGGTGAATATAAACTTCACTTGTTAGATGTTCATAGACGACTTTGTTTCTGTCTTCATAGAACAAACTCATTCCGCAAGTCCAACCAATTGTTTGTTTCCTTTTCCAAACCTTTTTTGAGAAAGGCCATTTCCAAGGTGTTCCTTAGCTAGATGGATCACTCTTTGCATTTCGTATGTTTACAAAGCAAAAGGTTTATTTCCTCCTGGTATAATTAAAACTCACTCTACCAGGTTCATGTCGTCTTCTTCTGCCTTTTGGTCTAGGGTTGCTTTGGATGACATTTGCGCAGCAGCAACTTGGGCAAATCCACATACCTTCATTTCTCATTGTAAATTAGACCTGATTTCCAGAGGAAGAGCATCCTTTGGCACTGCGGTGCTCGGGAATATCCTTCCATGAGGGCCTCCCAGGATTTAAGTAGCTGGAGACTCTGTCCCACAGGTTGCAGATAAAATGAAGTTAACTACTTCAGATAAAGAAGTTATGTACTCCCCATAACGTTCTATCTGCGTAGTTATACTTCATTTTTCTGCAATCTTCCCTCCCTCCATCCCCCTGACCTTATCATATCCATAAGTATGTTGGGTTCTTTGGGCTGAGTTGCTAATGTGTATAGTTGCAGCAAACTCGATCTGAGGGAAGGCAGGAGATGGTGATGCATTATGGGTAGGAGGAGGGGCTTGGAGCTTGGAGCAGATGCTAGAAAATAATTTGCCGGCTCAGATCCGATATGGATCCAAATACCCACAGGTTGCAGAAAAATGAAGTATAACTACTCAGATGGAACGTTATGGCGAGTACATAACTTATTTTTCTCATCTGATCTGTTGCCTCAGTAATAATTAGGTTGTCAGGTTGGTTGATATCAACCAAAACAAAGGTGCCAGATATAGGAGACATCGTTGATATAGTATATGGCACTTTAAACTAAGAGAGTGCACTTTGTCCACACCCTCTTCAGACCCTTCTACAGGGATAAGAAGCCAAGAATTAATAGATAAGCATAAGGGTTCTGTGGGTGCATAAGCTGAGATTAGATATTCTATCATGTCTTATGCTATTCTATCATGTCTTATGCTGTACTTCTGTGGCCAGTGTCTTTGATGTGTTACTATTAGGGTCTTTGATGTGTTACTTTTAGAGATGTAACTGGCCAGATTCAGCATAGTTCACAAGTACAGTTTTATACCCATCATAAAGGAAAACTTATTTACAGTACTTGCCTATTTAACGTTTTTGCTATTCTTTACAAATAAGACTTTATCTGTTGTTATCAGTGATGCATTATGTTTTCAGAGTAAGCCAACATGACCAGTTAAATATATTTGAGGCTATTTCTGACAATTTGATAACATCTTACCGTGAGCAGTAAAATTATATGCAATTTCTGTATCCCTCCTCAGAAAAAAACAAAAGGGGATTAACTCCATGTTGTAGTGCTTTGCCCTTCTATCTTAACCTTTCTCATGTTTCATAACCACCTCTTTCTTATGCACTCATTAGTATCGTCTTATGTCCGTCAACAAACTGGTTGTTGTTATAGCCTGTTACGTTGTAAGTGTTGACTTATTCTTAGTTTTCTCTAATTTTGTCTTTATTTTATTCCTACTTTCCTCTGATGTCCGCAGTCAGCTAAAACAGGCAGACTTGCCCATTGGTATTGCATGTGCTGTACTTCTCTTTCATGTCCCAAGAATGCTCCTTTCTTGCTAAGCATTCTTCACCTGTTTGCACTCCAGTTTGCAGGAGATGAGTACTACCTGTCTAACATGCTGAGGTAATGGAAAATGGAAAGGCTGTACAAGTTTTCTAAGGCATTCTCAGATCTGTCTTTTGCACATTGAGAAAATAGCTTCTTTCTCTGTTTCCATTAGGCAGATTTTATAGCACACCTTCCTTTACTGGAAGGGACTAGTGTCTTGCACTTTTTTAACCTAACATTTTCTCCAGCATATTATGATGAACCCCATGTTAGAGAGCCACATGTTTAAACTGATTGCTTCCTTATGGCCTCGGAGAATATAACAGGCTTTGAGGTCCCCCTGTAGTAGGGAGCCTAGATTAGGGTCACATTGTTTACCCTTTAACTCTGCATGACTTGTCCTGACCTTGGGGTTATGTTACAAGTCTTTATCTGCATTTCTGTTTATTTTTTTAGTTGTTTGTATTATTAAATATGTTTACAAAAAAGCTTTTCTAAGTACTTTTACAAAGTAGATTGATTATCATTGACTAAGTTTTTACTGTGTGGGTTATAGCTCTCAACCTTCCATCTCCAAAATGTGGAGCAAATGGGCAAAATGTGGAGCACATACAAACCACTTAAACAAAGAAGCTCACGAGATGGTTAATGTGTTGCATCATACTTAAACATTTCTTTTCATGAATTAATATGTCTCAGTTAAAGAAAAATCTTACCACTGAATGTATGTATGACAGACCCTTTCAACGTGGAACTATGAGGAACTGGACTTTGAAGACTTAAAATGAATAATGTTCCTCGAGTTAGACATGAGAAGTATGGTATTGGGTACTTTACTTTTTATATACTTCCCATTAGAAGGCCTGCTTCTTCTTCTTCACAGATTTTATTGTGACATTCTTGTTTCTTTCTTTTGAACCTGCCTTGATTTTAGCAGTCATATTTGCCTCTAGAATGTCCTGCTTGTTGTCCACTCCTTTCAGCCAGAATAATCTTTAATTTCACTCCCTCAATCTGTAAGGATTCTTATCTGGTACCAGAAAAAACAGAGAAAGTGGAAAATAATCTACTTTTTTTTCCTCTGGAATGTGTTCCTTTAAACCAGTCCATTTACCATCATTACCCAATTCTCTCTGGTGTTGTTTATAGAGATTAGCAATTAATTCATGCCACTGATGTACATCCATGTAGGGTTAAGGATTTTCACAAAATGAAACAGCTGCTGGTTGTCATGAGAGTTTAAAAGAGATGCCAGTAGCCATACAGACTTTGTCAGTGGTTAGTGGGCTGTGTTATGTTATGCCTCAGTTCCTGTCCTTTCAGTGCTCTTTGCCTGTTTTTTCTACGCCTATTAATGGGGTCCAGGGAAGTAAATATTGTGGGAAGAAATATCCAGGGAATTGTTATGGCTAGGCTTGTATAGGCCGTAGGGCCGATAGCCTAGTATCAACCTATGAACCTATGAAGGACTTGATTATGCTTCCCAAATTCCTGCCCCATTGGATGTGACTCTGAGGCTGGAAAACGCTTTGCCATTTGACTTCCTTTGTGAGGAAGTTTCCTTTGGTGATGGAATAGCAACAATGAAAGATTTTTTTCAGTCGGGAGGGTAAAGAGGTTTCTCACGCACAGACAGGCATCATGAATTGCTGACTATGGACACCTGTAAGCCTCTTGCTATGCCTGCAGTCTTGGAGCTTTGGAGGATGCCTTTTGGGCTGCTTATGTATCCCCATATTCTCAGCCTAAAACCTCAAAAAAGCCGGACAGGTTTTATAAGGTCCCAGATTCACACAAATACCTTTACAAAAATCTTCTGCTTACTTTTTTTATTATTTCTTTTGGATGCTGATAAAGGGTACTAGAGCTTTTTCATCTTCTAATCCAGTTTGTAATGATAGGCACCAAGACCTCTGAATAGGTATTGGAAAAAAGGTATATACTTTTCCACCTAAACCTTTAGAGCCATTGATTGCCAAAGTCATATGTCCAAGTTTCTTTTATCTACTTTGACGAGCATAGGGCAGTACTTAGTCTGCCAAATTCTGATTTAAGATCTGCATCTCATGCTCTTCTCTGCAGCTCAGGTGGTGCATCTCATGCTCCTCTCTGCAGCTCAGGTGGCTAAGACTACAATTGAGTGGGCTGTGATGCAGTGGATGCTGTCTCCAGAGCAGCTGCATCTGGGGCTGTTATGTGAAACCATGCTTGGGTACGACTTCAGACTTTCCAGAGGATGTGAAAGTTCATCTGTTAAATATACCACTGGGTAAGGACTTTTATTTGGCAAGTCCTCTGCTGTTGGTCTCAGAATGTTAGAAGAGAGAGGGAACTTATGCATGGGGTTAAGCAGTAACTCTTACACCAGGTTCACAAATTCCAGAGGAACTATCGTTCCAGTCTAAACCTATTTTTTCATAAACCCTTCAAAACTGATCAGCAGAAATCTGTGAGATAACAGTTCAACAAGAAATGACAAGGTGACCTAAAAAGAAATCTGATGCTTCTCAAAGATCAATCTCCCAAAGGAAAAAAAAAACTTCCGACTATTCTTGTGTCCATATCATCAGCACTGTCTCATTCTTTCTGTTCAAGCAGGGTTCACCGTAAGAGAATTTCTGAGGGTTCTAAGTTTCGTGTTCACCTCTGTCTTAGTGATTCCACTTGTCAGAGCTGCATGAAAAAGATTCAGTAGTTTCTCAAATCATTATGGCTCAACATACCAATCCTCGCTCCTTTCCAGTTCTAGTTCTCAACTTTGTGAAGAAAGAGCTTTTGGTGTTTGTGTCATTTCCTATTCAACCCAGGGATTCATTGCTCTCTTCCCAGTCTCTCTGTCTGTGGTTACAGATGCTTTGGACCTTGCCTGCGATGCAGTTTCAAGGGTGTTGAAATGCAGGGAATATGGGAAACACAGCACTATCAGAAAATCAGAAATGCGTAAACCTGAAGAAAATGATGGTCCTAATAAATGCACTGAAATCCCTAAATCCACTGTGGTCTCCACGGAGTCTGTTAGATGTGGCAGACACCGCCACTGTCATGTAGTACATCAACAGAGAGGTACAATATTCCCTTTGCAGACTTCCTGAGATTGCCTGGTAAATAGCCTGGAAAAATAAGTTGTGTTGGAGTGCTGTTTATATCTTGTCAGAGCAGAACACAGTAACATTCTGTTCGAGTGAATGCAGGATAGACCCTCACAAGTAGATGCTACAGCAAAATGTATTCCTACAGATATTCCCTAAGTGGGGAACTCCACAAATATGTTTGTCTTCAGTTTAAATAGACAGCTGAAACAATTGTGCTCCAGGACATCTTGCAAACAGGCATGTAAGAAAGATGCATTCTCAATCCCATGGTCAGGTATTTTCCTTTATGCCTTTCCCCCATTTTCTCTTAATTCTAAAGTCATTCAAAATATTGAAAGTGTATATGGGTGTGTGTGGTGGATGCAGGGTCCAAACAGCTAATAGGTCTGTTAGTTAGCACAGAGGATTCAAGGTATGAACTTTAACAGGCTGCTTCCTGTAGTCCTGGCTTTGATTCTTTCAGTCTTCGTTTACTTTCTTTGCGAGTCTGAGCAAGTCACCCAAGCAGACGTTGCTGTGGAATAATGAGGAATTGAGATAGAGTCCTCAATATTTTTTAGACCTTATGTCTAGTAACCACGTACAAGATATGTAAATATCTTAACCTAGTTAAAACACTGTAGGAAATAGTGTGGTGGTCTTAGCATTGCATTGTTTTTGTGAACATATTGCACAAACATGTTTGTTTTTTATAGCCAAGATTAGGCTTTGTTGAGAAACTGGATTCAGTTTAGAAGGACTGTTATGCGGTTAACTAATTGTCAGGGGCTTTGGGGTCCAGAATAGAAAGTGAACATATTGTATTGAACTGTAACATTTGCCGAAAAGAGTGGAGAGAGAGTTATGAAACAGAAAACAAATATTCTTAGATATAATCTTTTATTATAGTACCTAGTGGAACACAGTGTGTACCCAAGGATTATTTAGAGAAATCCATAAAATTACTACCTTTGTTTTCTATCAGAGGAGTTGTTAACAAGCTTGATGAATTCTTTTACTGTACATAGTGTGACTGTAGTAAAGTGTGACTGTAGGAGACAGTTTTGCCTTTGTAGTGCACCCACTTGGGTGCAATGGATATAAAGTTGCAGCTACACTGGATGTGAGGCTCAAGTTTTTGGTGTTGAAGGTTGGAATGATTTATTGTGGACCACCTGCAAATTGGAGATGGTGATGTAAGTTTAATAAAAATCATGTTGCTCACTATGAGAGAGGTTGTAGTCAGTGAAAAAGGCAATTTCAGTAGTTTTGGGGGCTCTCTGTTTAAATGCTGAGCCTTGCAATGCCAAGTCCTGAAAAGCAAATATTGAACGTCACTTTTCTCCTTTAGACTTTTTTTTAACAAGAAGGCAAGCTCCCCTGCTTCTCACAGTGTGAAGAGCAAGCAAGCCCCCTCACCTTCAGCACTTGTATAGACTAACTCTGAGATTGCTGTAACTTGGAGAAAAGTAAATACTCTGAGAAATGGCAGTTTTGTACTTGGCATATGTAAGTTTGCATTTTCAGTCATTCAGTCTCAAAATTCTGGGACTTGTACTTAAGTGTTGGCATTTCAAATGGTTACCATTTTTGAGATTGGGGAATTAATAGTTGTAAGTGTGTTAGTTTCCAGGTAAGACATAGCATAGTCAAGGTTGGGCATGATGACAACAGCTTTCCACTTAGAAAGAAAAACTCCAGCTGAACAGAACAGGAGAGATGTTTACAATGACTGGGAGGGGCATATATCTGCATCTGAGTGCAAAGGTCATTATGTAAGAATACTCCAGTGTCTTGAGAAGAAGGCTGTGGTTTAATTGATTGCTTAATACATTTGAAATGAGGCCATGCTTAATACATTTGAAATGAGGCCATGCCAATGAAAGTATCCTAGCTAAAATGTTTTGCAGAATATAGTTACTGAGAAGAGATAACATGTTTGTTTTCTCCTTGTCTGCATTGTGTTCATTTGCATTGCAGACTAGATGGTCGTATAGCCTAATGCTTTAATTGAGAAGAAGAAAATAACACAGTGAATAAAGAAATTGTATACTTCAGTTGTCTTGTTTATTTTGCAGCTGAGGGAAGTCTGACTGATTACCTGAAAAAGAACCCCTATTTGGAAGTCATTAATAACTTTGTGCGTTTAAAAGGTAACTATTTAAAAATAAATTTTAATTGTTGTTATAACTGACATTCTGTGGAAGACTTACTTGATGAGACCGTCAAGTCTAATAATCAATGAATAGCAGCAAAAGTAACCTTTTAAAGAATCTTTCATGTGATTTCCTTGTATTGTAAACATTTAAATAGACTTTTGATCACTAAAATGTTGCTGCTGGTGTAGTTAGATTGCTAAGATCAAATGGGATTAGTTGGTCACATTTGTGTAGACATTTCCAACTATGCAAAATGCTTGCTTTATCTCCTTCAAATTTTGTTATAAGAACATGGGCCAGCATTAGGATCATGAGTAGTGTTTGCTCCACAACGGTTATCAAAATGTATAAATCTTCTGAACTCTTAAAGATACTGCTGTGATTCCCTTACTTGGGGTAATAGAGGGCAGACAGGTGATTTATAAGTCATTCTAAATTATGCTGTCTACTGTCATGGAAAAGTGAGCTGGCCTTGAGGGACAAGAATTAAAAATGGTATGAGTAAGGGGTCTCCAGCAAACCCCCCCCCCCCCCCACACACACACACACAGCACGGGTCTATTTTTAATCAAAGTGCAGTTTAACTCAGTGTGGAATTGTCAAAAGTAATTGCGTCTTTGGAAAAGCCACCCATTATGCCATTTTTGTTTAAATTTGGCTGCTGACTACTTGGAAACATTCTTGAGCTACACCTGAAGGCTTACGGGATGTGTGTGTGTGTGTGTGTGTGTGTGTGTGTGTGTGTGTGTGTGTGTGTGTTGGGAGGGGGCACCTTGTCTTAACCAGGTGTGGTGTATTAACCCTGATTAAGGATCATCATGGGGAGTAATTTCTTCCAGCCTCTTGGTTCCCGAGTGCAAAGTCTAGTCCAGGTTTTGAAAATAGAACTGTATTTTTGTAATGATGTGATTGCAGGCGAAACTCCATAGATGATCCCTTCAGATTCTAATGCCTTTCTGCACTAAGTTAATTCTGCTTGCTTTTGTTGGAGTCGGCATAGCGGTGAAGGTGGTTAGTGGTTTTTCAGCTGCAGTGCTTCAATCTGAGTTACGGTCTGTGGAGAGCAAGCCCCCCCCCCCCATGCCCAAGCCTACATACACCCCGTAAAATACCCATAAGGTATCGAGACTTGTCAGATGCATCTGGGAAACGTGCAGGCTTAAAAAGGCCCCCTGAGGTTGTTAGCCTAGTAATCTCCTACAAACGCATAAATAGTAATCTTATGTTCTCAGTTTTCATTCTGTCCTCAGCTGATGGGTTCAGATCCGATCTCTTGGATCCAGCTCGGCTGTTGCTCAACCTCGTGGCAATCAAAAGCGCTCAAGCTTCTACCTTACCCATAATGCACCAACCCTAGATTACCCCAGATCTCTTTTTTTGCAGTCAGCAAAAGACATGTTTTTTTTCCTTAAACTTTCGAGCATTTGTCAGATAAATTTAGTACTTATTTTTTCCAGTTTCTATTTTATTTTTTGAAATTTTCCCGTATTTCCCTTATCTAATCGTACGTGAAAGTACCTTTTATTGTTAGTAGTTATTTTTCCTTTCTTTGAACTTTGTACTGAGCATACTTCTTGAATTCTGTTGCTAGTATTTTCCTTTAACTACTTTTAGTGTAGATTCTTTTTTTCTACCATTGTTGGTAGTTTCTTCCCCTTCTGCTTTAAAAAAAAAAACCTTTAACTGTCATTGTTAAGAAAATCTTATAGTGTGTGGATTTTGTTGAATTTATTGGAGTTTGTTAGTTTTGGCAGAAAAAGGCCCTGTGGCATTTAAAAAAGTGTTAAGTGTGGGCATAAACTTCCCTTATCGGATGCCCACACAATGTGTATGTATTGTCTGGGACAACTTCGTCTCTAAGAAGACTGCTGTATTTGCCATGGTTCCCCAGGTATTTGGAAGTAAAAATAAACTTATTTTAAAGGGCTCGTTACCCTCAGCATTTGAAGAGGCTATATCTGGAGATAAACCTCCTAAAACAAAAACCTTGTCTCCGAAACCTTCAATCTATTCCGCAGCTTCTGAGCCATCTAAAAAAAGAGTAAAAAGAGATCCAACCTCATCCTCTGATCCAACAAAGAAAAAATTGATCCAATTTTCCTTGGATCCGAGGAAAAACATATTGGATCCGACAGCTTCTAGTCCTACTTTAATTCAACTACCCAGAACTAAATATGTACCATTGGGGATCCAGTACCCTCAAGGATCCCCCCGCCCTTTTTGGAAAGACCTATGTCCCGTTCTGTTGTCTCCAGTTGTTCTACCAGAAGTTTGACAAAGGAAGATGTGAAAAGAGTGGTGAGAAAGATTCTCTCTGTGCAGGGTCAGAAGGGTGTCTTACCAGCTCCTACCCCTTCAGTTCAGGAGGTCCAGTCTTCTACTGTACCGCCACTAAAAATTCCTCCTCTGACTCCTTTAGCTCGCTCAGTCTATGGATCCAAGCCTTCTGAGATTGTAATATCCTCTGATCCAAAACTTACTTGGAGCGCTCCTGTCCCATTGGATGCAGAGAGCTCTCGGAGCTGAAGCTTCCTATCTGGATCCAGAGTTTTGGAGTCGACTCCTAAGATTTCAGAGGTTTTCTGCTCTTGCAGCCTTGGCAGTAGATAGCTTGGCTCTGGCCCCCACCTTGGGGGGATTGCCTTCAGAGCTGGGGGGGTGGTCTGTGGTCTGCCCTTTCTCTGGGGCAGTCTGCTTTGTAGGCTGTGAAGGTTTTCTCTGCCTCGACTGAATGGATGGATCCAACCTCCTCGGATCCTAAGTCTTTTACCGTGATGCCTCTGCGCTCAGAGCCTCATCACTCCTTGCCACGGGGACAGCCAGTCTGAGGTCCCCCGGCTTCCCAACAGGGTATCTCCATTTCTTCTGATTCCTCCCCAGAGCATCCCACTGAGGAGGTCCCTCGGAAGAAGATGTATAAAAGGAGGCACTTGGACTCCACAGAAGAGCCCATCACCAAAGATACATACTTTGATGAAGGTGAAGGGTCCCCACAGTCACCTCCTGAAGATGTCTTATTTGGAGACATCCTAGAGATCCTAAAGGAGAGAGGTGGCTGGACTCCCAGCAGCCCTTCATCCAATGAGTCTGTACTCCTGGAGCTTTCTGTACTGGCCCCTCTACCTCCTGTGATACTCTGCCTGCTGAAGAGCTTATTGAGTTAATTTCTCAGCGGGTGTGGAAGGAACCTGACATGGGTGAACCAGTAACTCTGAGACTGGACAAGATTATGGAGCCACCTTTAGACGAACAGTTTTGGACTAAGGGTGTGCCCGTTCATGCCATGGACATGGCGGCAGCCGCCAAAAAGGAACTTGCTGAAGAGAGTTCCACTGTTCATCCCCCTAACACGGAGTCTAGAGTGATATACAGATTTGAGAAGCATGGCTGTGCTTCAGTGACCATCACCTTAAGGTCGCTAAATTATTTGGCACATTTTACAAGATTGCTGAGGGATTTGATTAAGGAGCTATTAAACACCCTCTCAGGATCTGTCTGTACAGAAATCCAATCATCCATGACTTCTCAGTTGGGTACCTTGCAGTCTATTTCAAATTCATCCATGAGGCTCATTTTGAATGTAGCAGAAGGAGCCCAAGGGCAGCTGGTTCAGGCACTGCCGTCAAGAGACATGCACGCATGCACGTATGTGATTTTGTGGAGCCCTTCAAGTCGTCGTTAGTCAGTGATCCTTTTGACGACACTTTTGTTTGGCCCCAGGGTGAAGGAATCAGTGAGGTAGTCAGAAGATGTGGTTCAAGAAATCCCAGGGTCTTTTCCAGGATACACATGGAGGATGATATCCCAGGGGCAGAGGAGGGAACTCCAATGATTGACGCCGCCCCTGCAGCAGAGGTGGCCTGCAAAACCGGGGGGGGGGGGGGTCCAGAGATTCTTTGACAGAACTTAGCGCTCTTGAAAAGAGGCCCAATTGTCCACCTCTGGCAACAATCAGGGGTTGATTATCCCTGCACCAGACAGCCTGGCTGGACATAAAAGATACTTGGGGTGCAGATGATTATTTCCAGAGGTTATATAATACCCTTTTGCCTTCCACTTCCACTCTCAAGAAAAATCCGTAATGTTCCACCTTGTCAGAGAGAACAAGCAACAAATCTGAAGTAGTTTACTTCATTTGTTCTTCAACCTGTGGGTATTCGAATCTGGATAGGATCCGAGACGGCAGCTTCACCAGCATCTGATCCGCGCACCAAGCTCCTCCCTTTACCCATAATACTCCTCCATCTCCTTCCTTCCCCCAGATCTCGTTTACTATGGCTTAGCCTAGCATCGTGGTCTCGGAGCTCCAGGTGTGGTGAGTGTTTATAAAGTGATTTTTCTGTGTAAGTGAGTCTATTTTCTAATTGAGTTTGATCAGGTTTTCCCTTCTTTCCTCGCTTACCTCGTTGTAGGTCACGTTTCAAAAAAAGAAAAAAGTTAGTGCAGTAGTTTCCTCTCTCCCCTCCTCGTTAGTCTGTGTGTGTGCGGGGTCGGGTAAAGACCGTTTCTTCCTTTTTTCTAGCATGGCTGAGCAGGCTAAACCTATTTTTAGGAAGTGTGCAGAGTGTGGGCACAAGCTGTTCCCAGCCAATAGCCACACTCTGTGCGTTGTCTTCTTAGGGGCCTCTCACCTGTCTACTGATTCAGATTTGTGCAGGATTTAACCCTAGGGCCTTGAAAGACCGCAAGGCCAGACTTAAGAAGGGGCTTCGTTCTGCATTGGGGGCGGCTGTCCCCACAACTACTGCAGTCTGTGACTGTCTCTTCTTCCTCCTCCCAGGCCAGACTCTCTGACAAGAGTCCTGTGGAAGGTGACATTTCTAAACAGGGTAGGGACAAGGCGAGGAAGAGATCCCCAGACCGGTCAGGTTCATTGGGTTCTCCACAAAAACTGCAGGCCACTTCTAGGCCTAGAACTCCTCGGCTCCGTCACCTAGATTTTCACTGGAGCCAGAGGAGCCTAGACCTTCATCTAGAGCTTCTGTGCACCAAAATTCCAGGTCGGCATCAGTGGCCTCATCGTCGTGTTCCACCAGAAGTTTAAGTGAAGTGAAGATGGACAAAACGATGCGAATATGCATGCACACCCAGATGCAGATGGGACTCTTGCCAGCCCCCTCCCTCTCTCTGGAGCCAAGAGCTTGCTTCCATTTTTCATTCCTATAACTCCTTCCCCGTTCTGACCCCCAGTATCAGAGTTTTTGGATCCGAGAGGTCTCGAGTCGGGGGGGGGGGGGTCGTTGACAATGCTACCTTGTACCTAGAGGTCGCCTTGAGCATGTCGGATCAGACTAGTTCAGACCCGAGCAGCTCTCGGAGTCATAGTCTGGGTGTCGGATCCAAGGTAGGGTTTACATCTGCTCTGACCATGTCAGGTCATGTCCCTCCCCTTGACATCTCGACACCTGTAGGCTCGGCTCCGATTCCCTGGTCGGATCTGAGGAGAGCTGCTTCCTTACTTGTGTCTCAGGAGGCACGCTCTCCTTCGGCATTTGATGTGGTGGAAAGGGTTTTCTTGAGTGGATCAAAACCCCTGACTATTTCCTGTGATTCCGTCCCGACTCCCTCGGTTCTGGAAGCGGATTCAGACATTTTGTCCACTCAGGGACAGCCCATGCCTGATGTGCCCCAAACGGTTCCCCTTGTGGCGCAACAGACAGCTTGCGAATCCGTTTCGGAGAGTCCCACCGAAGAGACTCCTCTCAAACAGATGTGCAAAAAGAGGCACCTGGACTCCTCCCCAGAGTCCCTTACCAAGGACATTGATTTGGAGGAAGGGGAAGGCTCCCCCAGATCACCCCCCGACGATGTCTCCTTTGGAGACCTCATGGAACTCTTGGGCCAATGGTGGGGGGGGGGGTCTACCCCCAAGCCTACCTTGAACGAGTTGGTGTCTCTGGAGGTCTTCAGCACAGACACATCTAATTCTTAGGTGTCTTCTCCCACAGATCTTTTGGTGGACCTTATCACCACCTGGACATGGAAGGACACCATGGAGCCAATTCCAAAATGCCCAGACAAGATCATAAGTCCCCCTATGGACAGACCTAGTTGGAACAAGGGGTCCCCTGTAGATGCTATGGTGGTAACAGCCACCACCAAGAAAGAACTAGCACAAGAAAGTTCTACAGTCTATCACCCTGACCGAGAGTCCAGCACGATGGATCGCCTAGAGAAGCGAGTGTAGGCGCTGAATTATTTGGCACACGTTACCGGACTAGAGCTCGACTTTGTCAAAGAGCTAGCTGAGTCGTCCCTGGAATCCATGTTGCCAGAGGATAAGCGCACATTCTCCACGTTGATGGCCGCTCTAAAAGTGGTATCTAACTCATCCATGTGCCTCCTTTCGCATGCCACTGAAGGAACAGCAAGGGTGGCCAGGTCTGGTGTTGCCATGATTCGTCACACTTGGCTCAGGCTGTGTCAGTTCACAGAGCCCTTTTAAGGCATCATTTGCGAATGCCCCTTATGATGGTTCTTGCTTGTTTGGGAAGACCATTCTCGAGACGTTGGTCCAGAGTGAAAAGGACAGGAAGAAACTGTCTGCAATTAGGATCCGCTTCTCTAACCCTCAAAGATACTTCTCCAGGAATCAGCGAGTGCAAAAGAAGATGTGGTTCCGGAAGCCTCAGTATTTTCAGGATGCTCAGGACTAATCTTCCTCCAGAGGCAGAGGGGGTTTTGATAGATGCCGGCCCAGAGGCAGAGGGGGTTTTGATAGATGCCGGCCCAGAGGCAGATGGGGTTTTGATAGATGCCGGCCTAGAGGCAGAGGGGTCTGAGGAACATAGGGTCTTGAAAACCATTCTAAGACAGGCCCACACAGCAGTCCTGATGAGTTCCCCGACTGCTCTGCCCTGGAGAGAGTTGGGGGTTGTCTTTCGTTGCACCTAACAGCATGGCAGTCCATGTCAACAGACCGTTGGGTGATTCAGATCATATCCAGAGGCTATTCCATCCCCTTTGTGGAATCTCCTCTTCTACCAAAACACCTCCCAGACATATCATCAGTGCAAATATAGGTAGCAGCGCTCAAAGTAGACAAGCTGTTAAAGAAACGAGTCATCCAACCCATTTCCCACGACTAGTCCGGATCGGCCATCTACTCCAGGTTTTTTTTGGTGCCAGAAAAGACGGGGGACCCAAGACCTATTCTAGATCTTTCCACCCTCAACCTTTGAGTTGCCAAAGAGAAGATGTAATGTGATCCTATCTCGCCTACATTCTCTACAGATGGGTTCGGAGCCGATCCTCGGCTCCGACTCGGCACGCTATACTATAGAACGAAGTCTCTTATTGGCTGAGTTACCTCATATCCCAGGATGCCCCACTACTGCTTCCCCAGATCTCGTTTGCCGCTTCTACAGCATAGACATGGTCTCGGACTTGGCTGAGCTAAGTGCCTCTTAGTGCTTATTTTTTCTGTCAGAATTTTTCGCTAAACTTACCCAAAAGCTGTTTTAACAGCTACTTATTGTGTGTGATTGGTTTTTGTAAAAAGTTTGTGGTAAAATTGTGTTTTCCTCGACAGCAAAGGATCCCGTTTAAGTTAGAGGGGCCTTTTCCTAGCCCACGTGCCTTAGTAGGAGCTGTTTAACAGCTAATCATTGTGTCATTGTGCAGTTTAGAACTTTTGTGGTAAATTGTATTTTTTTCTTGGTGGCAAGTGATCCCGTTTAACTTAGAGGGACCTTGCCCTAGTCTATGTGTTATTTTGTTCTAATTCAGTGTAAAGTTCAGTTGAAGTAGATAGCCATGTCTAAAGAACATAGGTCATCAGGATTTAAGAAATGTTCAAAATGCATTTATAAAATGTCCATTACGGACGACCATTTGTTATGTGTATACTGTTTGGGGCCGAAGCACCTACAGGAATCCTGTAGCGTTTGCCACGCTTTTTCCTCTCGCGTGCTCCAAGAGAGGAAAAATAAGTTGATTTTGAAAGGGCTTATTACCCCTTCTTTTGAGGAAGCCCTATCTTCTTCTTCTTCCCCGTCGAGGAAGAAAAAAATCTTCGGCTCCGACCAGCCCGTCGGATCCGGCAGCAAAAAAGTCTAGGCAGGCTTCTTCGTTGGCTCCACGGACTTCGGAGCCGAGGGCAGAACGGTCTGCCTCGATGTCTCCAGCCTCGACTCCTCTGGTTTCGGAGCCGAGAGCTCGGGCGTCGAGAGGCGAGTCATCTCCATCGGCTCCACTGCCTTCAGAGCCGATGAAGATTGCCTGCTCAGACTCTTCCCCTTCGGTGCCGAAGTCCACATTGGCTCCGAGGGAAATTGCAGTAGTGGTGGAATCTCCCTCGGCGCCGATAACTTCTCGAGACCATTCGGAGCCGGTCCCCCAGTCTTTTGGAGCTGGCGGAGAAGTCGACTCGGACCCGGTCGGTCTCTTCATGTTCGTCGAGGATGTCCGATTCGGATGTAGACAGGGTGCTTCAAAGGCTTTTTCAGTCTCCGGTCTTTCAAAAGTTGGTCTCGGCTCCAGCCCAGTCGGCTCCGGAGCCGATTTCCCACCCTGCCATCTCGGTTCCTCCTCCAACAGCTTTGGTGCCGTTGGAGTCGGTGTTGGCGGAGCAGGTGGAGGTTGTTGGGTCGGTCCCGACCCTAACTTCAACCCTGCCCTTCGGGTTGGGGTTCGGTACGCGGACCTCCTCTGTCGGCCCCGGGGGGGACGCTTCGGGACCGATCCTTTCGATTCCGAGCCTCTCTCTCGGTGCGTCGGCGGCGGGGGTTCCGACTGCTGTTGTGGCCTTGGGGGTTGAACCTTCCCAGGACTCTGGGGGTCCCGCCTTCAAGGCCATGAGGAGTGCCTTGGCCAAATCCTCTCTGGCCACTTCTACCATCTCACCACCACCTTCCCTTGGCATGGAGACTGGTTCCTTTGCAATCCCCCTGTCTCACGACAGCGGAGCCCTGGGGCCTGTGGTTACCCCCATCGGGGGTTCCCTTCTTCCTGGAGGTCCCTCCGAAACGTCTTCGGAGGAACCCCCGAGGAAGAGACAGTGCAAGAGGAAGCACGTCGACTCCCCTGATGAGTCTCTCACCTCGGATACTGACCTCGATGATGCGGAGGGGTCCCCCAAGTCGTCCTCTGATGATGTTTCCTTTGCGGACATCTTGGAGATCCTAAAGCAACGAGGCGACTGGCAGTCCAAACCCCCTTCTGCTGAGGAGTCGGTGTTCCTCAAGGCCTTCGGGGCTCAGCCCTCCGCCTCCTGGGTGTCTCCACCCTTCGATGAGCTCCTGGATTTGATCTCTCGAAGGGCGTGGGAACATCCAGACTCTGTTGAACCGGTGCCTGCTCGCCCCAATAAATTCCTTTCAGCACCCCCTGATAAGGACTTTCTTACCAAAGGTGTGGCTGTAGATGCCTTGGTGGTGGCATCTGCTACCCAACAAGATGTGGCAGAGGCTTCAACATCCGTCCATCCTCCTAATAAGGAGTCTAGGAGCATGGATCGGTATGGGAAGTGCACCCTTGCTTCAGCAACCTTTACATTAAGGTCTCTGAATTACCTGACGCACTTTACGAGACTGCAGAGGCATCTGGTCAAGGAACTGTCGGATACCCTCTCTGGTAACTTACCAGAGCAGTTAGCCCAGACGGTTAACTCCCAGTTGGCTACCCTTTCCTCCCTATCCAACTCGTCCATGAGGCTCATTTCGTATGCAGCCGAAGGAGCGAGCAGAGCGGCGGGCACAGGTGTTGCTCAACGGAGACAAGCCTGGCTACGCCTGTGTCACTTTGCGGAGGCCTTTAAGTCTTCCTTTGCCGATGCCCCCTTCGATGGGTCCTCCCTTTTTGGACCCAAGGTAAAGGACACTTTGACTCACTGCGAGCAGGAGGGTAAGACTTTAACTGCCGTAGGGGACCGGTTTTCCACTCCCTTCAGACCTTATCCCAAGGCTCGAAGAGGAGGGAAAATGTGGCTCCGTAAGTCTCAAAAGCCTTACTCATCGCAGCAGAGCGATTCCCCTTCTAGAGGCAGAGGAAGGGGAAATTTTTCAGGGAGACGCCGTCCCAGAGGCGGCGGAGGCCCCGCAACACTGGAGACCGCGAGTCCTTTTGTGGCTCCTCCTCCTTCCAGCATCCCTGAAGGAGTGCCCGACTGTGCAGCTCCGGAGCCAGTCGGGGGTCATTTTTCGAGGCACCTAAAGGCCTGGGAAAGTATCACTCAGGACCGATGGGTGCTCTGAATCATCGCCGGAGGTTACTCCATTCCCTTCTCTCAACCCCCTCCACCATCCCAAAGAATCCCTGACCCGCCACCCAGTCAACGGGATATGGTAGCCATCGAAATTTCAAAGCTGCTTCAAAAAGGAGTCATCCAACCTGTCCCCGCAGATCAGGCCGGATCAGGGACTTACTCAAGATTCTTTTTGATACCAAAAAAGACAGGGGACTTGAGGCCCATTTTGGATCTCAGCAGATTAAACCGATCAGTGAAAGTCCAAATTCCAGATGGTCACCTTGCAAACCATTCTCCCGCTTTTGGAGAACGGTGTTTGGATGTGCTCCATAGATCTCAAAGACACCTATTATCACATTCTGATAGATCAGGCGTCAAGGAGACACTTGCGCTTCAGCCTAGGGGACAGTCATTTTCAGTTCCGTGCACTGCCCTTTGGTCTCACCACAGCCCCCAGGGTGTTCACCAAATGTTTGGCAGTGGTGACTGCTCACCTGAGAAGTCTAGGATTCCAGGTGTTTCCATACCTAGACGACTGGCTCCTAACTGCCACTTCAAGGCATCTACTCTTAAAAACTCTAGCAGCCACTGTCTCCCTAGGCAGCGCCTTAGGAATCACATTCAGTTGGACAAAATCCGTATTGCTGCCATCACAGCGTATTCTGTTTATTGGTGCAGAAATAGACTCAAGGCAGATGCGAGTCTATCTTCCTGCGGAAAGGATAGCAACATTGCAGTCTCAGGTTCGGGCGTTACTCCTCAGACGTCGCGCTCCAGCGAGAATGGTCCTACAGCTGTTAGGTTCCATGTCAGCCACCATTCTTCTCGTTCCCTTGGCAAGATTGCATATGAGGATACTCCAGTGGCTCCTCTCAATCCAGTGGTCTTATCAAGATCTCCCCCTCAGTGACCAAATAGTGATCACAGAGACGTGCAAACAGGATCTTCGTTGGTGGCTTCTTTCCTCCAACCTGGATCAGGGGCGACCCTTCGTTCCCCCATCCCCCTCGGCCACATTGACTACGGACGCCTCCCAGACAGGGTGGGGGGGGGACATTATCTGGACAGGTCGGTCCAAGGCACGTGGCACTCCGAGCATCTTCTCCACATCAATATCCTGGAAATGAGGGCGGTGCTTCTAATGTTGCAAGCACTGCACGATCACCTCCCCCAGGGGACGATTGCCATTCAGTCCGACAACATGTCAGTAGTCTGGTACTTGAACAAGCAAGGAGGGACCAGGTCTTACCCCCTTTGCAGAGAGGCCATGAAGGTATGGGATTGGGCGATTGCTACCAAACGCTTTCTAGTGGCAACTCACATTCTGGGAACATCCAATGTGATAGCCGACAGACTGAGCAGGACTATTCTCTCCCCTCACGAATGGTCCTTGAATCACAAAGTGGTAACACAGATTTTTACGAGATGGGGAGTTCCATGTTGCGATCTTTTCGCAACTCCCCTCAATGCAAAATGCCAACAGTTCTTCTCTCTCATTCCACTTCCCGGGCAGACCCCCAAGGATGCTCTGATCCAAGCTTGGCCCCCCGGTCTGCTATACGCCTTTCCACCGGTTCCCCTTCACCCCAAGCTGATTCAGAAGGCGATTCGATTGAGAAGCAAAATTATTCTAATCGCCCCATACTGGCCTCTTCAAGTTTGGTTCCCCTTTCTTCGCAGGTATGCATTGGACGGTCCCTGGTTCCTGGACCAAGTTCCGGACCTCCTGACGCATCAGTCAGGACAGCTCCAGTCCCTCCATTCATTGAAGCTAGCAGCTTGGCTACTCCTCTTCCGACCATATTTAGGAGCCATTCTTTCGACCCTGAAGTCATGCATATTTTGTCCTCGGCCCACAAGACTTCTGCTAAAAAGATGTATAGCAGTAAATGGAAGAGGTTTGCTATTTGGGCCCAACTCCGAGGATTAGATCCTATGACTGCTTCTGTGTCAGAGGTTCTGAAGTTTTTAACTTCCCTGTTCAACCAGGGTTGTTCGGTGTCTACCATCAAAGTTCAATTGGCAGCTATTTCTAATTTTCATGAGAACGCAGAACCACCTTTAATGAGCAACAAGTTGTGCAAAGCTTTTATTAAAGGAGCTTGGCTTTTACGGCCCCCTATATCGCATCCTGCACCACCGTGGGACCTTAACGTAGTGTTAGGCGCATTAACCGCACCCCCCCTTTGAGCCGGCAGCAACCCGTGACTTGAAATTTCTTTCTTGGAAGACTGCCCTTCTAGTTGCTATCACATCAGCCAGGCGAGTTTCAGAACTTCAAGCCTTGTGTCAATCCACCATACCTGGTATTTCACAAAGATAGAGTATCTCTTAGACCAAACCCATCCTTTATACCAAAGGTTTGTTCTAACTTTTGTTTGCAACAATCACTGGAATTACCGTTTTTTTCCTCTAAGTATAAAAACAGAGCTGAGTATACCTTTCACAGCTTAGATGTACACAGACAATTACGTTTCTATTTGGACAGGACACAACAAGCACGAAAATCAGATCAACTGTTTGTGTCCTTTTCGGACAATAAATTGGGCAAATCCGTCACGAAAGTCACTATTGCCAAGTGGATCAGAGACTGTATCAGTCATATTTACCGCATTTCAAATAAGGACCTTACAATTCCTGTGAAAGCTCATTCTACCAGGGCTATGGCCACTTCGGCAGCCTTTCATTCCAAGCTCTCTATTAATGACATTTGTGCGGCTGCTACGTGGTCTGCTCTACACACCTTTATCTCTCACTACAAATTGGATGTGGCATCTTGGGGTCGAGCTGCCTTCGGTTCCACGGTTCTCCGGACCGTTTTCCAGTGAGCCACCCAGGAATTAGGTGCTAGGGACGCTGTCCCATCTGTAGAGGATGTAGGCGAGATAGGATCACATTACATCTTTTAGTTATGTACTTACCATAACTTTAGATGTATGAGATCCATCTCGCCTACATTCCTAATAACCCCCCCTCCTTCCCCCTACCTTGGAGGCCAGAAGAGACCAGATGGTCCGAATACAACTGTTTCCTCTCTTGAAACACCTGGCAATCTTATAGGTTCATAGGTTCATAGGTTCATACTAGGCTATCTGCCCGAGGGCATTTACAAGCCTAGCCCATAGTTTTGTGGCTTACGCCACCCCTTTAGTATGGGGAACTATACCCATTATTTTGCTGTGCCTCTGTTGAGCAGTGACACTGAGGTAATCCCTGGGATATATCTGCGATCTCCCATCCATTGGTCAAGATTTCTCTTGAACAAGGCCAGCGAGGTGCTCTGCCTCACATATACCGGGATTTTATTCCACAGCATAGGGAGTCTTTGGGTGATGAATAACAACAGTCTATGTGTGTGTGCATGTGTGCGGACAAACAAGATCTGGGGAAGCAGTAGTGGGGCATCCTGGGATATGAGGTAACTCAGCCAATAAGAGACTTCGTTCTATAGTATAGCGTGCCGAGTCGGAGCCGAGGATCGGCTCCGAACCCATCTGTAGAGAATGTAGGCGAGATGGATCCCATACATCTAAAGTTATGGTAAGTACATAACTAAAAGTTTTGGATGGTCACGTTGCAATCCATCCTGCCTTACCTGCAGGAGAAAGACTGGATCTGCTCGATAGATCTCCAGGATGCGAACTAGCATAGAAAGATTCACAGATGCTCCAGGAGGTCCCTCCGCTTTTGGCTAGAGGCCAGTCATTATCCATTTCGAGCCCTACCTTTTGGTCTCACCACAGCCCCTATGATGTTCATCAAGGTCATGGCAGTTGTAGCGACTCACCTGAGGCTTCAGGGAATACAACTCTTTTTGTACCTGCACGATTGTCTCCTTGTTCCCACCAAGCATCTACTTTGCCAAGCCAGAGGCAACTTTTTGAAGCTGTCAGGTCATCTGGGAATCACTATCAACACAGTAAAATCTTCTCTGATCCCAGTCCTGGTTCTAGAGTACATTGGAGCAAGGATAGACACTTTGCAAATGAAAGTTTTTCTAACCCCGGAGAAAATTCGGAGCTTACGACTCCATGTGCCCTTGATCACTCAGTTACACCTCCCTTCTTCCTTGTGCTCATCTATATATGTGGGTTCTACAGTGGACATCAGCGGTCCAATGGTCATGGTTAGATCTACCGTTGACGCATCCAATATGCATCAGCAGGGCTGGCAGGGAGTCCCTCCTCTGCTGGATGCACTCTTCGGAACGGGCCCAGGGATGCCCATTTATTGCAGCCCCTCCCCAAGCCAGGGTGACCTCAGACGCCGCCCAACTAGGGAGGGGGGGGCATTGCTCGGGAAGGACATTCCAAGGCATGTGGTCCTCGAATGAGACCAAGTTGCATATCACCGTTCTAGAGATGAGGGCGGTCCTTTTAGCGTTGCAGGCCCTTCATGCCTTTCTCCCTCTGGGAACTATTGCAGTACAGTCAGACAACATGTCAGTAGTCTGGTACATCAACAAGCAGGGAAGAACCAGATCGTATCCCCTTTGTCGCGAGGCCATGAGAGTGTGGGAATGAGCGATTTCCTCCAGCCAGTTTCTAGTAGCAACGTACATTCCGGGACGGTCCAACAATCTGGCGGACAAATTGAGCAGGACATTTCTGATACCTTACAAGTGGGGTTGGCCTTGCTGCGATCTCTTTGCATCTCCTTCCAACATGAAGTGCAGCGAGTTCTTTGCTCTGAACCCCCCGCAGGAAGAGTCTCCCAAGAGACCCTATAGTTCATGTTTGGCCACCCGGTCTTCTCTATGCTTATCTTTTATTTCAAAGTTTCTCCAGAAGGCTTGCAGGCTGGAGAGCAAAGTGATCCTCATTGTCCCATTTTGGCCTCGCCAAGTATGGTTTCCCTTCCTCTGGTCTCATCTTCTAGCTCCACTATGAATCTTAGATCCGATTCTGGATCTCATCTCTCACCCGTCGGGGGTTCCTCATCCAAACCTGGACAGTCTAAAGCTCACTGCTTGGCTGCTCCAGTTCACTTGATAACTAGGACTCCCAGTTTATCCTTTCCGGTCAAGACTATTCTAGTGGTAGCTCACAAATCGTCTACCAGGAAGCTTTACCACAGTAAATGGAAGCGTTTTTCCATCTGGGCTTCTCAAAGGGATGTTGGCCCTTTCACAGCTCCTGTCCCAGCAGTGTTGGAATTTTTGGCATATATATTCTATCAAGGTGCTAGCTATTCTGCTGTAAAAGTTCAATTGGCTGCCATTTTCAACTTTCATATTGGGGAGGACATGGGTTCTTTAGCATCCTCTAAATTTTGTAAAACATTTATTAAAGGTACTTTTCTTGGAAGACACCCCCCGGTGAAGGCTCCTACCCCTCCTTGGGACCTGACTTTGGTTTTACAGGCTCTGGTTGCTCCACCCTTTGTGCCGGCTGCGTCAGTAGACCTAAAATTTTTATCTTGGAAAATAGCTTTCCTAGTAGCTATCACCTCAGCTAGGAGGGTTTCAGAACTTCAAACGTTGTCTATCAAAGCTCCATATATGGTTTTCCACAAGGACAGGGTGTCATTTCGTACCAATCCATCATTTTCCCCAAGGTGGGTTCTGAGACTAATATCAAAATTTTCAGAACAGGGGTGAATATAAATTGTACTTGTTAGACATGTATAGACAACTGAGATTTTACTTACTCAGAACTAAGGACTTTCGCAAGTCCGACCAGTTATTTGTGTCCTACTGTAAACCCTTTATGGGCAATCTCCAAGGTCATTTTGGCTTGATGGAGATTTCATTCTGTCCTTCAGGTATACAAAGACAAGGGCATGTCACCTCCGGGTTAAGTAAAAGCACATTCTACCAGATACATGGCTACCTCGGCAGAGTTGTGGTCCAGGGTGTCTCTGGATGATATTTATTCTGTGGCTTGGTCCTCGTCTCATACCTTCATTTCTTGCTATAAACTGGACATGATATCTAGAGGGAGAGCATCCTTTGGCTCTGCTGTGCTCTGGAATATCCTTCCATGAGGGCCACCCAGATGTTTAGTAGCTGGGGACTCTGTCCCACAGGTTGAAGAACAAATGAAGTAAACTACTTCAGATAAAGAAGTTATGTACTCTAACCATAATGTTCCATCTGAGTAGTTGTACTTCATTTGTCTTCAACCATCCCTCTCTCCTTCCCCCGACCTTATCTTTGTTTATTACTCTGGCAGATGGGAGAGAGCCCCTCTGCGGCTCTCCTGTTCATACCTGTTAGGTTTGTATGTAACCTGTTGTGGTAAGGTCTGATTGGGTCTGGCTTAGGTTGATGGTGCAGCAAACTCAATCTGAGGGAAGGAAGGAGATGGAGGGGTGTTACAGGTAAGGGGAGGAGCTTGGACCTCAGATCAGATGCTGGTGAAGCTGCCGTCTTGGATCCGAATACCCACAGGTTGAAGACAAATGAAGTACAACTACTCATTTGGAATGTTATGGTGAGTACATAACTTCTTTTTCAAATACAAGCTGCTAGAAGAAGTCTTTCATTAGGCCCCACCAGACCAGATGGAGTCTAGAACTTACTCATATTTCTTTTTAGTGCCAAAGAAAACAGGGGACTGGAGACCAGTTTTGAATCTCAGCATCTTAAACAAGTAATTTTGAAGTAGCAAGTTTCAGATGGTCACAGTTCAGTCCATTCTCCCTTTCCTGGGCAAGGAGGACTGAATGTGCTCGGCAGACCTTCAGGATACATACTATCACATAAAGATGAACAGACAGTCCAGAAGGCACTTGCGTTTCTATCTGGGAGCCAGTCATTACCAGTTCAAGAGTTCTGCTCTTTAACGTCACCACAGCCTCCAGGGTGTTCACTAATTGTATGGCAGTAGTAGCAACTCACTTAAGACTGCAATGATTCCGGGTGTTTTCATATCTAGATGACTGCCTCTTTACCACCCTGACCAGGCATCAGTTAATAAGGACAAGAGATCAGGTTCTCCAGACGTGTTCTCATCTGTGGATAACCATAAAGTACATCAAGTCTCAACTGGAACCAACTTAGAATTTGACATTCTTAGGAGCACTGTTTAACACAAAGTCAATGATAGCTTCGCTGCCTCCCTCAAGGGTTCAAACTATAAGATCACAGGTCAGAAAAATAATTTGCAGTACCAAGATTTCAGCCTACTTGGTCCTTCAAGCTGTAGGATCAATGTCAGCAGCAATAACAGTAGTGCCTTTAACCAGATTTTACATGAGGATTTTACACTGGATGCAGTGGTCGATTCTTTATGAACCCTTGTCAACTCTGATACGAATCACTGACATATGCAAAAGAGATCTTGCGTGGCGGATTCAATCAGATCAAGTTCTACAAGGCCATCCATTTGTTCCCCCTCAGCACAAGGCCATAGTGACCATGGAAACTTTCCAGTTGGGGTGAGGGGGGCACTTTCTGGGGGAAACTGTCAAAGGCACTTGCTCCCAAAGAGGCCAACTTGCATATGAATGACGTAGAGATGAGAGCAGTGTTTTTAGTGTTGCAGGCCCTTCACGATGCTCTCCCTTCATGGATGACTGCAATTCAAACAGACAATATATCAGTAGTTTGGCACAGCAACAAACAGGAAGGGAGCAGATCTTACCCCTTGTGTCAAGAAGCACTCAGAGTGTGGCAGTGGGTGATCTCCTCCAACCATTTTCTCATAGGAACGCAGATTTCGGGGAAGTCCATTGTGATAGTAGACAAGCTGAGCAGGTGGCATTCTTCTACCTCACGAGTGGCCTCTCAAGAATGTGACAGAAATTATTTTCCGTCAGTAGGGCCAGCCTTGCTGCAGTCTTTTTGCTTCTCCCCTAAACAGCAAATTCAGCAGCTATTTTGCCATAATCCCTCACTGGGGAATCACTGAGGGAAACTCTACTTCATGACTGGCCCCCCGGTCTACTTTATGCTTACCCATCAATCCCAGTAATTCTAAACATCCAACAGAAAGCTTATATGTTGAAGAGCAGAGTCATCCTCATTGCACCCTACTGGCCTCGACAGATTTGGTTCCCCTTCCTTTGGCCTTACTTCAACCTTAGATTCTGGATCCAGTTCCAGACCTCCTGTCTCACCTGATAGACATGATCCATCCAGACATATCAAACCTCAGGCTGATGGCCTGGCTTCTCCAATTAGGTTAATAGCCAGACAGCCTATGCTGTCTTCCCCTGTCCAACATATACTTTTATCTTCACACAATCCTTCAACACATAAACTCTATTCTAGTAAATGGAAAAGATTTATGTATGGGCACATCACAATCATGTTGAACCTTTTTCAGCTCCTATACATAACATCCTTGAATTTTTGGCCCTACTTTTTAAAGAAGTTCATTTATCAGCAATATCAAACTTTCATATTGGATTTGAAGGTTCCTCAGTAGCCTCTCCTAAGTTGTGCAGAGCTTTCTTGAGAGGCACTCTGCTTTTAAGATCTCTCCCTTTAAAGACCATACCCCCCATGGGACCTCAAGATGGTACTGTAGGCATTTGCACATTTTCCCTTTGAGCCAAGAGCCAAGTGTAACCTTAAATATCTCACTTGGAAAACTTCTAGTAGCTGTTGCATCTGCTATATGAATTTTGGAAATTCAAACATTGTTTTCAAAACCTCCATACTTGATTTTTCACAAAGATAGAGTTACATTGCAAACCAATGCATTCTTTCTTCCCAAGATGGTGTCATAATCCAGTATTAATCAGTCCATTAATTTGCTAGTTTTCTTCGCCAGATTTACTAACAAAGGCAAATACATGATCTGATATCAGTTTTCATTCATCCTCAACGTATAGGACTCTAATTCAACTCCGCCTTTACTACATCTCTTGGAAGCCTACAAACTCTCAAGCTCTTCCCTACTCGTAATGCTCTGATCCCCTCTCACCTCAGATCTCATTTACCGCTTTCGCAAACAGACATGGTTGCTGATAGCTCTCAAGTGTTCTTTGGGTGATAAGTAAATTTCTTGGATTATACCTTCTTCTTTCCATTATTTCTACTGCTTTTTTAGTGTAAACTTTTTTCTGTATTCGCCTCATGACCTTTTTTAGTCCTCTTCTTTACCATCATTGGTATTTTTATCTACCCTCTTTCTGCTAAATAGCTTTTATCTCTATGACCCTTTTGGTCTTCTTGATTATCATTGTTGGTATTTTTTTCCTCCCCTTTTCTATCTTAAAAAAAAAAAGTTTTTATCCCTTTATTTCTCTTTGGTGTGTGTCTGTGTGTGTGTCTGTGTGTGTGCCTGTGTGTGTGTGTGTGTGTGTGTGTGTGTGAATTGTATTCTGCATACATGCATGTGTGTGTCTGTGTGTGTGTGAATTGTATTCTGCATGTGGAATACCATTCATTTCCTGGACATGTCTGAAAAAGAATTTAAGAAGTGCAGGCAGTGTGGATGCAAGATGCCCTTTTCAGACTGGCATTCTTTATGCATGTTCAGTCTGGGACCGGATCACCTCAACCAGCCATGTGACATCTGTGAGGCCTTTAATGCTCGGGCCCTCATGATTGTAAGAACAAACTGATTTTGAAAGGGCTACTACCCTCATCTTTTTCGCAGGCTATCACTGGAGCTCAGCCTTAGACCTCCAAGCCGAGGGACCATTCCAAATGGTCCAGATCAGCCGAAGCTCCTTCCTCGTTGGAGTTGAAAAAGAAAATGCCTGGGTCAGATCCGACATCTCCAATGGCATCCAAGTCATCAGATCCGACAAAGGTTGGAGCCTAAGAAATTGTATCCGAAGCCCCTTCCTTGGACTGCTGGCTGACTGTCCTTTGACCCAGTTCCGTCTAGGGGGCCCTCTCCCTTTCTATAGAGACATTCTAGGCCTGCTTTAATTGTCCTCTTGATCTAGTAGTCTTACCAAGGCAGATGTGGCTAGGATGGGGAGGGAACTAGTCACGGAACAACTTCAGAAGGGTGCCCTTATGATTCTGACCCCATCGGATCAGGGACTTCCTCTAGCGTCTACTCTTCCTGTGACTCGACCTGAGGCTTCAGAGTTTTCGATCCGAGTGCTCCAGGCCCATCAGTGCGGATCAAAAAAGACTGGTGTCTTTGGATCCAGCAGTGACTCTGAGCTGATCGGCTCCGATATGTTTGGATCCAGACTTTTGGGGTTTTCTCTTCCTCTCATAGCCTCAGTGCTTAATGAGAACGTTCTGGCTTCCTCCTCGGGCGGACAACCTGTCTGGAAGGGGGAGCTGGCAAACCAGGGATTTTCAGTCTATGCTGCATTGGTCTCCTCCTTCCCAGGAAGGTTAGACTTTGAGGTGGTGAAGAGAGTCTTCTCTGTCTCCACAGATCAGGTGGGCCCCACCTCGGGTCCACCCCTGCCCACCCAACTGAACTTGTCATGTGATCCTCACTATTCTAATCCTATGGGACAGCTGGGACAGAGCTTCCAGTCTACCCAGTCTGGGATCCCTAGCTCTTCCAATACTTTCTTAGGGTCAGCACTTCCCTAGGAAGAGACTGTGTAAGAAGAAACACCTCGACTCACCCAAAGAGCCCTTCGCCACTGATACAGTATTTGATGGAGTATGGTCTCCCAAATCACCCCCCAAAGGTGTCTCTTTTGTAGACATCCTCGAGCTCCTGAAACAAAAGTGTGATTGGTCTGTTCACAACCCATCTCCTGAGGAGTCGGTATATCTGGATGCTTTCGGGACTGGCCAGTCTACCTCCTGGGTGGCCCCGCCTCCCGAAAATTTGGTGGATTTAATTCGTCGGAAGCCATGGAAGGAACCTGATATAACCTAACTCATCACCAAGAGACCATATAAAATTATGGCACCTCCAGCAAAAAGGCAGTATTGGAGTAAGGGAGTACTGGTTGATGCCATGGTTGTGGCAGCGGCCACTAAAAAAGGAACTCGCTGAAGAGAGTTTGTCCGTTCATCGCCCTAACAGAGAGTCAAGGGTGATGGACAGACTGGCGAAGTAGGTATACGCTTCAGCAACATTTGCCATACGTTCACTGAATTACGTAGCCACTTCATGAGACTACAAAGGGACTTACTTAAAGAACTTTCCAGCTTGTTAGCAAGGATCACTACGGAGGAGGCCCAGGGTTTTGTGGCCCCTCTGATGACTACTTTACAGTTGGTTGTGAACTCATCCATGAGGCTTCCCGCCAGAGCAATGGAAGGCACCTCACAGGCAGTGGGTTCAGGCTTATCCATGAGGAGATGAGCCTGGATGTACCTGTGTGACTTCACAGAGCCTTTTAAGTCTTCCTTTGTCGATACTCCGTTTGATGGATCTTCACTTTTCGGACGTACTGCAAAAGATCTTGTCTGTCGTTGGAGTGCCTCCCAATGAACATTTTCTAGGAATCAGTGGGGGGGGGGGGTCGTAAGATGTGGTTCAAAAAAATATCAAGGTTCTTTCCCCGACACGCGTGGAACTGGTTCTGCCTGCGGCAGAGGGGGGAAATAACAGAAGACATGCTAATGGCAGAGGAGGCCTGCAGAATACAGGGTCCAGATATACTTTCTTAGGGTCAGCACTTCTGAAAAGAGGTCTGATTGTCATCCTTTGGAGGCAGTCAGGGGTCGCTTTTCCCTTCACCAAACAGCCTGGCTAAATATAACAAATGATATTTGGGTGCAGAGAATTACCAGAGGTACCCTTTTTCCTTCCACACAGTCAATAACAAAGCTCTCTGATGTTCCAGCCAGTCAAATGGAGCCAGCAACTCAGCAAGTTCAGCAATTGCTCACAAAACGTCATCCAAGAGGTCCCACCAGACCAGTTAGGATACGGAACTTACTCAAGGTTCTTTTTGGTTCCACAAAAGATAGGGGACTGGAGTACAATTTTGGATCTCAACATGTTAAACAAGTCTGTTAAGCATACTAAGTTCTGGAGTGTCACAGTACAGTCCATTCTACTCTTTTTAGGGGACGACTGGATGTGTTCGATAGATTATCACATAAAGATAAACAGATGGTCCAGAAGGTAGTGGAGCCACTCACTACCAGTTTAAAGCACTGCCCTTTGGCCTTAACACAGCCCTTGGGTGTTTACCATATTCATGGCAGTCGTAGCAGCCCATCTAAGGCTGCGGGAAATCCAGTGTTGGACGACTGACTCCTCATCGCCCCAGCCAGCATCATTTGGTACGAGCGAGTGACAAGGTACTAAAAACTTGCTTAACTTCAGGGATCACAGTAAATCATGACAAAACACACTTGCAACCCACCCAGAAACTGGAATTCATAGGCGCAATCGACACTCAATCCATGCTTGTGTCCATCCCATTACTGTGAGTACGGAACATCAGAAGCCAAGTCACAGGAATCATTTGCAGTACAAAGATATCAGCCAGAAAAGTCCTGCAGGCTCCAGGCCTGATGGCAGCAGCCATAATTTTAGTACCACTAGCAAGGCATCACATGAGAGTTTTACAATAGATGCTACAAACCCAGTGGTCTGTTTTCTCTCACCCTTTGTCAGCAAAGGTAATGGAGATTCAGATATGCAAAAATTACCTCCTGTGGTATAATCATGCCAGCCTCAACAAGGTCACCCATTCATATCTGGGTCTGAACGGGTCTGAACTGTCTGCAAACAGCTACAGTTAACTTTGAACCTAACACCACTCTTAAGTATTAAACTGCGGTACCACCTTTAACATTCCTATAAGAAAAGTGCAGTCCGGGTCTGAACTGTCTGCAAACAGCTACAGTTAACTTTGAACCTAACACCACTCTTAAGTATTCAACTGCGGTACCACCTTTAACATTCCTATAAGAAAAGTGCAGTCCGGGTCTGAACTGTCTGCAAACAGCTACAGTTAACTTTGAGTATGTGTCTAACTGTTTGAGCCAATCTTCATTTTCCCCTGGAGAGCACTTTGCTTTGGCTGTAAGCAGCCCCCCCCCCCACCACACACATCTTCCACTTTCTCTTATTCCCTTCTGTTAGCAAATAGTACCCATAACTGATCAATACTGTGTGTTTGTTTATTTAAACTATACCACAGTAGCCTACTGATACAAGGTTATCCTGGTTTTCCACCTGAGAAATTAAGACAAGACTTAGTTTCAGAGCAGTCCTTGGTCAATTGTGATTGTTCTTAACACATACTTGTCTTGCTTTGTGATTGTTTCCAGCCCCTCATACATGAACCTAACAGGGTCTCTACCCGCTCCCGCCCTGCCCCTATTCCCTCCCGCCCCAGTGGTCCCACCTTTATTGCACTCAAACCCTCCCATCTTTCCAATAGCCAACCACAGCGCTAACCCAACACTACCTCCTCCATATTCCCTCTACTATCACACCTCCTCAACTGACATGTACAAGCATACCTTTCCTTTGCTCACTGCATGCACTCTCCTTGCATATCTTACATCCTACCAAAGCTCCATCATTCCCCTACTCAACCACTACCACTGTACTACTACTCACACCACCACCCATGTCTCACCCATACTCAGCTCCCCTCCCACCAGCTCAAGAACCATCCCTATGCACCCCCCACATATTCTACCAACTATATTACCCAAACGTAAAGCATCCCTACAACTTAATATAGTAACCCTCCCACCATACCTATTACCCACAGAGAACAATCCTATAATTTCCCTTATAAACAAACACATTCAAAAACTGAGAAAACTAATAATCTTATGCATATCAAAAGTAGCCCTAAGTGAAGACATCCACCCCAACCCTGGCCCTACCATCTCCAACCCCAATCCTCATAATCAGACTAGAAATCACAACTTCTCCCATATCACAGCCAATAGAAAGCCAAGTGACTTCCTTCTACTAAGCCTAAATATTAGAAGTATATCCAACAAAGTCCATGAACTCCATGCCACCATAGACTTATACTCCCCAGATATAGTCGTCCTGACAGACACCTGGCTAAAACCTCACATTACCAGTGAGCAAATACTCCCTACAGGTTACGGCATACTAAGAGTAGACCGGCTAAACAAAAAAGAGGTGGTGTAGCTACAATATTTAAACAACATCTAAACATCCAGATCTTAAAATCATCAGCTCCATAAATAGGCAATGAAGAAATAATATATACCAACCTCAAAATTAACCGAAACAAAACCATCAACATAATTGGATGCTACTTCCCACCTGGCCAAAACATCCCTCCAGTAGAAAACCTCCTCAGCTGGTCTACCCACCACCTCCCCCAAGAAACTATCATCTTAGGTGATTTCAATATTGACTGGCAATCCTGTTCTGGCAACAATCCAGCCCATCATGTACACCTTCGTGTCTTCACCCAACTAGTCCAGTCACCAACAAGGATAAATAAAACTCCAGCAAGCACTCTACCCTGGATTGGATACTAGTCAGTAAGAACCCCCAGTCATATATAACAGGCTGCTTATCAGATAGCCTCAGTGATCACTCCCCAACATTCCTACTCAAAAAATACCTGTACCAAGCTAAACCTGTCGTCTATCGTCAAATACGTAAAAAAATAAACTTTAACCCACTCACATTCATCTCATCCCTCAAAGAATGTAGCTGGCATGCTCTAAAGTACCTCAGTCTAGATGACGCAGTTGAATCTTTTAATACTACCTTCCTGAACATCCTTAATTACCATGCCCCCATAAGATTTTCCAGAACCAAAGCACAACCCTCCCCATGGCTACAGAAAACCACTAAGTCAGAAATGAAAAACAGGGATAAAGCCTGGGAGCACTGGCGCAAAACCAAAACCCCTGCAGCTAGACAGAAATTCCTAGAACTACGCAATAGAGTCAAAAAGCTAATAAAACGGGACAAATTCCAATACTACCAATCTGCCCTAGACTCCTCACAACACAGCCCCAAACAATTCTGGTCCTCCATAAACTCCATCCTCCACCCAGGTAAAGTCAGTACCCCTCCTCCTAACATCCCTCACTCCTCAGAAAATATTGCTACCTCATTCAAAACACATTTCACCCAAACCATACTATCACTAGCTAAACAACACAACCCCCCTCCCCTCCAACCCACACCTTCAATTAGTAATCTCCCCACTGCCTTCTCTTTTTCTCCTGTACCTACCTCCAACATAAAAAAAACTCTTAACTAAACTTAAACCCACCAAATTAGCAGCAGACAACCTCCCAAGTGAATACCTACAAATCGCAGCTGATGCTCTGGCCTACCCAGTATCCATCTTGATTAACCGATCTCTGTCAAAGTTACGTTTCCACATTGTGGAAAGTCTCACATATAATTCCCCTCCACAAAGGCGGACCCTCTGCAGAACTAACCAGTTACCGCCCTATAGTTATTCTCTCTCCACTCTCCAAAATACTAGAGAGATGCATACACTCTCAGGTCTCACACTACCTCCTTACTAACAACCTCCATTCCAGTACTCAGCATGGTTTCCGACCAAACCATAGCACCACCACTGCCTTACTCTCCTTTATAAACACTATCCTTCAGCATAAAAACAATGGCTATCTCTCCTCTGCTACTTTCCTAGACCTATCTAAAGCATTTGACATGGTCCCACACAAACAACTTATCTCTGTCCTCAATAACCTATCCTTCTCACAATCAGTCACCAACTGGTTTCAGAGTTACCTGTCTGACCGCCAACAATCCGTTGTATGGCAGAATGACATATCTCCCCAACTACCTGTCTCCATAGGGGTTCCCCAAGGATCCATCCTTGGACCCCTACTTTTCTCTGTTTACACCAATAATCTAGCCTCTGCCACCAAATATGGCACACTCATCCAATACGCAGATGACTCTACCTTCATCTGCTCAGCCCAGTCCCTACCCAAACTGCAAAAAGTCACACAGGAAGCCTTTTCCTCTGTTGAAACATGGTTATCCGATGCCCAATTAATACTCAACCCAAACAAAACTAAACTACTCATCTTCCAACCCACCAAACATACTCAGAACAACTCTCACTTTAACATCACAGCAAAAGACAACACCACTATATACCCAACTGAACACACCAAATTGCTAGGAGTGGAAATAGACAATAAACTAAAATTTGACATTCACATATCCATGACCATAAAAAAAGTCCACAAAAAAACTAGGAGCATTATACAGAAATAAACAATTTCTCACCAAAGCAGCAAAGATTTCAATAGCAAATTCCCACCTTATCTCCACCCTACTTTATGCCTCTCCAGTATATACCAACCTAAGGCAATGTGATCTAAACAAGCTAGAGACTTGCTACAACAAAATCGCAAAATTCGCCACAGGGGCATCCTACCGTAGTCACCACTGTCTCTCACCTGCTGAACTGGGCTGGCTTGAACTCCCTCACCTCCTTCAGTGGTATCAACTCTCACTCACCCACAAACTAGTAAACCATCCACTAAATGTCCCATCCCTCCAGAATCTACTCCAACCGTATCGCACCACCAGACCACTAAGATCCTGCAACAAAAATCACTTGCAGATCACTAAAGCCAATAACTCTGCTGGTGAAGCACTATTCTCTTGCGCCATAGCCAAATTATGGAACTCACTCCCACCCACAATTACCTCTGTACCATCATGCACCAACTTCAAAACTTTATTAAAAGCGCACCTAAAAACATGCTGGCTATGCCCTTGCAACTCCCACTCTAATATCATCCACCCCATCCAACTACTACCTTTCTTTCACCTCCACTAACTACCTTGATGATAGCAAGCTGAGATGCTCATAAGCCTAGTACTTATTATACAGCAGGAACTTCTCATTGTTACATTAGTTAATGCCTGTTATGTACTTCACAGATAAAGATTCTAGTTGTCTACTGATGTACTATGTTCTTCATCTGTAAATATGTTGTAAGTAATTTCTGTGTTAAATTGTTAATCACTATGTAATCCAATGTAACTACTGTCTGTTTATTTTACTGTGGAGCTTTTCTCCCCGGGCCTCCGCTGAAAATGGACCTACGTCCAGTTGGATACTCCCGGTCAACAAATTTAAATAAATAAGTAAAAATAAATAAATAAATATCTCTTCAACCCAAGGCCATAGTGACAACGGATGCTGCTCAGTTTGGATGGGGGAAGCATTATCTGGAGAAGACAGTCCAAAGCACTTGGTCCCCTGTAGAGATCAGCCTGCATATCAATGTTCTGGAGATGAGTGGTGCTTTTGGCATTGCAGGTATTCCAAGATTCTCCCCTCTCGGGACAATTGCATTTCAAACAGACAATATGTCAGTAGTTTGGTATATGAACAAGCAAGGAGGAACCAAGTCTTTCCCCATGTGTTAAGAAGCTCTGAGTGTGGCAGTGGGCGATAGCCTCAAGTCACTTTCTGGTGGCAACGCACATTCCGGGAAAGTCCAGTCTTATAGCAGACAAACTCAGCAGGTCTATTCTATTATCTCACAAGTGGTCCATCAACTACAAAGTGGCAAAAATGATTTTCTGTCATTGAGGTCAGCCTTGCTGCGATCTTTTTTGCATCTCCCCTAAGCAACAAATGCAATAGCTTCTTAACCCAAATCCCTCCCGGTGGGTGAGTCGCCAAGGGATGCTCTTCTCCGTGATTGGCCCCCGTGGTCTGTTATACTCCTATCCCCCAACTCCCTTGAACCCCAGACTCTTACAGAAGGCAGTCAGATTGAAGAGCAGAGTAATCCTCATTGTACCTTACTGGCCTCAACAAGTGTGGCTCCCCTTTCTTTGGTCTTGCCTACTATCTCCACCTTGGATTCTGGATCTGACTCCAGACCTTTTGTCCCATTGTAAGAGACTGATTCACCCAGAACTTCCCAACCTCAGACTGACTGCATGGTTTCTCCAATTTCATTTAGCTAGCTGGAATTTTGTAAATAATTATGTAATTTGTAAATTTCAAACTGATTTATACAGGATGCTTGTGTTACAAATGTATTAGAACTGCATGTTATGTGTATAACAAACTGATTTGTACAGATGTTTGTGTTGAAAAGGTGTTTGTAAAGTGCTTGTGTATCCACAGTGTGCCCTACTGGAGAGAACAGAAATGTACATGCACCATTGTAACTGTTTAAATGTATATGCTTTAACAGAGGAAACTGGAAAGTTAACCTCAGTCCAGCAAACTTTAAAATATATCTGAAAGTAAATCACTTTATGGGCTAGGCCATAAAGATGCTATCTCACAGGTTTCAGTGCAGCCAGAGACACAAAGTCTGTACCAGGAAGCTTTCTATATTGTCTTTGGGGTGAACTAATTACTACTCTGGAAGCTTGGAGGTATGAAATTGTTTTACGTCTTCCAGCACCTGCCACAGATCTGTGCAAAAACCCTTGTGTATGTATTTTTACAGGTAGGTGCTAAATCCTGTCAGCTTCCAGCAATGGGGGTTTACATGGGAACTAGAAGTCAAATGACCGGAAGTGATGTTATTCTGCAAGCTATTCTAGAAGTAATATTTTAGATATTTTGAGAAGTCTCTTAGAGCATTCTGTATTCTGTCTTGGGGCTGACAACAAGAAGGACCATTCACCACATCTATTAAGTAAGTAGGGAATAATATAACTCTCTTGGATTCAGTCAGGAATATACTAAAGCTTAGTTTAGATATTGTTTTTCTTTATTTGTCTGAGCCTTTCCTTCATTGTTATTTTAAGTATTTCCTGTGATTTTGAGCTCTGATGTCACTGTGAATATATAGTTAATATTGTCTTGTTCTTTTATTAATTATTAAATATATTTAAACCTTTCATTGTGGCTGATCTTTGTAGAGATATTTAAGCTTTGAGAGTTCATGCATATTTATTTGGTGACACTGTGTGGGCTACTCCTATTAGCCTTGCTCTTGGTCAAACTGCTATTTGTATTAATATTAATTTCACTCAGTATATTGGGTACCTTTGGAAGAGCCTTAAGATAGCTGTCAGGAGTGTCTGGTGGCAGTCATAACTACCTTATAGTCTGGGCAGAAGGGAGCATAGCTAGTAAACCTATGCCAGCCTTTCCCAAGTGTGTGTGTGTGCGTGTGTGTGCGTGTGTGTGCGTGTGTGTGTGTGTGTGTGTGTGTGTGTGTGTGTGTGTGTGTGTGTGCGTGTGTTTGCGTGTGTGTGTGTGTGTGTGTGTGTGTGTGTGTGTGTAAATAAAATCTCCAAACATGTGTGTCAGCTAATTGGGCAGGGACACGAAGCACTGGTTGGACAGAGAGGGTGCTGGAGGTCTTGGATTGAACACTCAGCTGAGAACTGAACTCTGTAGCTGTGCCAATGGGGAGTCTTTTTGGGGATCTGGAGAAAGAGGAAGAAACCAGCTCTGTACTATGTTTCCCATGTGCTTTTAAGGGAAATTGTGCTTGATGCAGAGAGCTGCATCTGGAGATTCTGTGTGTATCTGTTATCCTCCCAGTGAATGTCCCCCACTGGTGCAGTGGTGAGGATTAGAGGCTCCTTTTTTACTGGTCCAGTGGCTAGGTGTCACACTTTACTTTCCATTAGGAAATTGTTTAAAAGCGTTTGGAAAAGATTTGTTTATTGGGCAGAGGAAAATGGGTCTCTATTAAATTGCCAAACGTTTCAAAGTTCGAATATCATATGGTCAACACCATATGATTAAACTTTGAAAAGTTTGAAGGTGAAAGGCAATGGCTCTGTACACGTAGAACGGGAAAATTTCCCTTTTCTGCACTGAAGTGCGGTCTTGGAGTTGGTATATTTAAGTAGGGGGTGTGGGGGGTGCAGGGGGGCTTGCAGCATCAAAGTAAGTTTTTTTTTTTTTTTTTTTTTACTTTTTTATTATATATTCGAAGTTTCAAGTTTCGCTCATATGTTGTTGAACATATGAGGTTCGAAATTTTGAATCTTCGAATACACAATATAGACCCGAGGAAAATGACATAGAACCATTTACAGTTCCTACATATGCAGTCCTTGAATTTCTAGTGGAATTATTTAACAGTGGAGCAAGCACATCTACTGTTAAATTTCAGCTTGCAGCAGTTTGAAATTTCAATGTGGAATTACACAATTTTTCCTTGGTTTCTGCAAAAATTTGTAAACTATTCCCGAAAGGTACTTTTGCTAAGACCTTCCTTTAAGGACCCTATTTCCCTAGGGATTTAACTCGAGTACTGCAGGCCCTGACTCAATCTCCTTTTGAGCCTGCAGCCAAATGTGATTTAAAATACCTCTCTTGGAAGACGGCCTTCCTGGTTGCTATAACATCGGCAAGGAGAATATCAGAACTTCACGCTTTATCCTCAAACACCCCTTACTTGGTCTTTCACAAGGCTAGGGTTACCTTATGGACCAGTGCTTCCTTTCTAATGAAGGTAGTGGCACAAATCCAATATTAATCAATCCATTCATTTTCCAGTATTATTTCCAAATTTCAGTAACCGAGGAGAATTCTTGCTGCATTCATTGGATGTCCATAGATAATTGCATTATTGTTTGCGTCGTACAAAAGAGTTCTGGAAATCAGACCAACTTTTTTGTTTCCTTTGTTCACCATGGGTTGGGACAATCTGTCAAGAAAGTAACTATAGCCAGATGGATAACAGAATGTATTTCTTTGGTGTATGCAATATTGAATGTGCCCGTACGTAAACCTGTAAGAGCTTATTCTATCAGATCTGTGGCAGCTTCCACAATTTTTCAGTCTAGAGCTTCCATGGATGATATTTCCGCTGATGCTTCTTGTTCTAATCTGCATACACTTATCAACCACTGCAAACTAGATCTGGCCTCAAGGAGAACAGTTTGGCTCAACCGTTCTCAGGAACATCCTTCCGTAGGGTCCACCCAGAGCTCTGGTAGCTGGGGACTGTGTCCCATACATTGAGGTTGAGTGAAAATTGACCATCAGATAAAGAAGTTATGTACTCACCATAACATTTTCGTCTGTGTTGTCCATTTTCATTCAACCTCAACTCCCCACCCTTCAACCCCCGGCCTTTTTTGGTTAAAATTCCCTCTGTCAAGGAACATATTTGTGAGGGCACAGTCCGCAACCCTTGCTACCTTGAATTTGAATGCCAGTGATGGCATCTTGGATAGTTCTTTGTTTATAATTCTTCTTCTCTCACATTATATACATTATCTGAGCTGAGGGGACCGGAGCATTGTGGGTAGGGAAGAGCTTGAGTGTTTGTAGGTTTCTGCAAGCTATAGTAATGGCAGAGTTGGATCAGAGTCCCATACATTGAGGCTGAATGAGGCTGAATGAAAATGGATAACACAGATGGAACATTGTGGTGAGTACATAACTTATTTTTACATTTACTGGATTTTCGCAGATAATTATATTTTTATCTGCATAAAATAAAAGATATAAAAAAAATCAGACCAGTTGTTTATTCCCTTCACTGACTTGAAAAATTGGGTGTTACATTACCACAACCAGTACAAGCTCATTCAACTAGATCCATGGTAACGTCTTCAGTTTTTCTTTCCTGGACATCCATGGACAACATATGTGCAGCATCTACTTGGGCTACTCCCCATACCTTTGTTACTCATTAGAAATTGGATCTAGTTTCCAAAGGTATAGCATTATTTGGTTCAACTGTGCTCAAGAATATCCTTCCTTGAGTCCAACCAGGAGTTTAGATAGCTTGGGACTCTGTCCTATCAGTTGAGGATAGAATGAAAATTGACAACATCAGATAAAGAAGTTATGTACTTACCATAACATTCCATCTATGTTGTCAGTTTTCATTCTTCGCCAACTTCCCCACCCACCATCTCCCACTTTTTGCAAACCTCTGGAAGAATGAGTCTTTAGGGGACATCACTGTTTTTTGTATAGAACTTCAGACATAGTCTTTTCATGTATTGACTGCATGGTAGTCTTTACCTCCTTTATCTGTGCTTAGTTAATTTTTTCTTTCAGGCCTAAATCACAGATAAGATCTGAGGTAACTTAGGGTTGGTGCATTATGGGTAAGGGAGAAGCTTGATAGTTTTTGGTTGCTATGAGCTTTAGCAACAGCCAAGTCTGATCCGAGGGATTGGATCTGAATCCATCAGTTGAGGAAGAATTAAAATAGACAACACAGATGGAACATTATGTTAAGTACATAACTTCTATTTTTTCTACAAAAGGTTTTCATCCTTAAAAATAAATAAATAAGACGACACATCTGCTAAGGAGGTCATCCACACATTGTAATCTTTATTGAGCTTTTATCTGATTTAGTGGCACACATTGTGATCTTTATTGAATTTTAACTGATTTGGTAGCACACATAATCTTTATTGATTTTTTTTTTTTTTTTTAACTGATTTGGTGGTACACGAAGTTCCTTCAGCACTGAACTACTGACCAGGAATTGTGTTGCCCCCAGTCAACACAAGGAAGGTAAACTAGGCAGCTTGACTGATGCATCCAAAGAGCTACCATCCTGCATTAGTCAACACACATAAAAACAGTACTGTGTTAACCGTATATGGTACTTGCATTGAATTTTGTTGGCCAAGCCCTAGATAGACCCCTTCTCTTCAAGATAGTCATGGTAATCTAGTAAGCCACCTATTAGTGCCTGAATAACAACCGTTTTGCTAGGGTCAACACGTGCAAAGACAATAAAATATTTTGACTGTTTTTTTGGTACACTAAGCTCCCTAAGTCATTGAACTTTTGACCTATCTTCTTGTAGATCCCTTTCCCATCAGCATGCTAAAAGTAAAGTAGGTGGTGGACTTGTATCACATGAACGGTTTCCATCCCCCAAGAGCAAGCACATAAAAAACTTTTAAATGTTTTAATCAATCTGATGGCACAGTAAGCCTCTAAAGCATTGAAATATTGTCTGACAGTTGTGTGAATTACCTTCTTCGTCGACATAGTGCGACCAAACTAGGTGTCTGACTGATGCCTACTGAGCAGTCATTTACCATCCTACTAGAGCCAACAGTTGCAAAGACAGTAATTTTTTAAATTCTCCTTTTGTATACTAATCCCCTAAGGTGTTAAACTGTTGACTGAGGATTGTGCGGACTCTTGCTCTTTGGCACAGTGAAATTAGACAAGCAACTGATAAACACCAATACAGCTGTCAAGAGTAAACAGATGTGCAGATGGTAAAACATTGTTAACTGATTGGGTGGCACATTAAGCTCGTAAGGTGCTGAACTCTTAACTGGCATGATGGAGTTAACTTAGTTGGCTGACTAGTGTTGGCTAAACAGTTGCTATCTTGCAAGAGCCAAAAGATGAAAGACAAACATTTTAACTTGGCTATTAACTGAATTTTGTGTAGACCCTTCTCCATTAGTACAGTGAAAGTAGATTAAATGAATAACTGATAAACAGTCACCATGCTGCAAGATCTAACAGGTGCAAATTCAGATGACCTCAGCGGTGTCGTCATTACTTAATTGCCATGATTCTTTTCAGCAGTTAGTGAACAGATCTTGGTTGCAACATTTAGTGAAACAAGACTGTGAGTCAGAGACACCTTTCTAAAATGAAGCACTGAGTATTGAAGAAAAAAAGATTCCACATTTAAATTGGGCATGTACAAAAGCTCAGGTTGTCACAAACAGCTGATTTATATTTGATTTGTATCCCCTCAGTCTGTACCTCAAAGTATACCTGAAACTAGCTTGCTTCTAAGTATCACACTAGACGAAGTTGTAAAAAGTGCTATAAAAAAGTAAAAATACTGCATTGATCGGTCCTGGCAATATCGCTGCATGCATCTTAAATAGTATGAAGCATGATTTAGCGGGTCCCTATTATTTACGTGAACATTCAATATTGCGAACGCTGCTTTATCGACAGCTAAATGTCTAAAAGGCCAAATCCCAAACAAACGGAACAGTGATGTTTTTTCTAGGGGAATAAAATTGCTGGTCTAAAAAAAAAAAAAAAAAAAAAAAAAAAGCACAAAATAAAGTGGGGAGCTGTGCCCCCCACACCCCCTACATAAATATACCAATTCCTAGATTGTACCATATAGTGGAGGTAACTGCAAAGTCCGGAAGACGACACAATGATTTTTTTTCCCTAGGAAAAAAATTGCTGTTCAGTGTCTTGGATTTGGCCTTTTCGTCATTTAGCTGTCGATAAAGCGGCATTCGCAGTATTGAATGTTTGCATAACTACTAGGGACCGGATTTAGCTACACCCCTAACAACACTGTTCATACAGATTTTGTGACAAGTGAATGGAGAATGGCTACAGTCATTCCCCTGCATAATTACATACACAAGTCTGAACAGTCTCATCTGCAAAGCCATAGAAAGACTTATTATGTAACTAATCTGTCAAGACATAGGGATCATCTAAACATTGGCCCCATCTCTGTTTGGATTTGTCAAGTGAAGGTCATGCTTATTCATCCAGGTAGATTTTCTTGAAAAGGTCACCAAAGCAGTGGACTTCAATCTGGCCAAAGCTTATGACACAATTCCCCACTTGAGCAAGGTATTAAAACTAAATAAACTGGGAATAAACTCCTATATTACTTGTTGGATTGCCAACTGTCTCACAGATAGGACACAGGAAATCAAAATAGGGGAAGTTACCTCTACAAAGAGATCAGTCACCAGTGGAGTCCCTTAGGGTTCTGTGCTGAGACCTCTCCTGATTGGCATCTATTTTTCTAAAGTATCTATTTTTCTAAAGTAAAAGTCAATACAAAAGGGCTCTAACTGATTAAGTTATTATATTTTTTGGGAAGTCATCTGTCTCAGAGAACTACCACATTAGCAGTATACCCCTAAGAGTTGACTCAGTTGTTCCAGATTTGGGAACTTGCATGAACAGTGACTTAACATTTGACCAACATGCGCCTGTTGTAAGAAAGCCTATTTGTATTGTACAGCTTATTAACAAAGGGGTCTAGAAATAGGGAGGTCATTGCCCCGCTTTACTCCACTCCTCTTTTGGTCAGACATTAAATTGGATGCCCCTTTTAGTATGTATTTACCCAGATACATGGAACAACCGGAATGCCCACACAGATACTTTACTAAAAGTATACAAGGCCTAAACAACATATCCTACAAGGACCAACTCAGAGCCTTTTTACTATGCACTGTATCATTCATACTGCTTAGAGGGTACCTGTGTCTGGCATACAAGGCATCCTTTGATCAAATATTTATGGATTTACTGCACATCAGCAAGTCAAATGGCATCAGAGATACTCTGTCTAGGGATCTTAACCTCTTCTGCAACATCAACAGAATGTTTTTGGAGAGAGAGGTATTCTCACAGAGGATACTGCTGCTGTGGAAATTGGATCTACGGATGGGAAACGCAAAATTTACCCCAAAACTGCCCCTGTACTACTAATGGACAGTGGCAGCTCCTGAATGCTTTTTTTCCCATGCTTGGTCCCCTCATATTATCTATGGTGTGATCCCAGTTATTCTTATTAGAGGTAAAATGTAATTATTGACCATGGTATTGGTAAGACCAATCTCTAACCAAATGAGATGGGTTAATTCAAGCACAAAAAGGGAAATTGGCTAGGCTTAAAATTGCCTGCAAGGCAGCTAGCCTAGTACTTACTTGTAAACATATGTACTCTTACATTTAGATACACAAAATTCATTGTTTTTGTGCGAGTATTGAAGATGACTTTTGATCCAAGTGTGTCCTGCTGTGACATTTTAGGAATTAATTTATGAAATAGAATGATAGTGAATGGAGGAACATTATCTTGAGGTTCTATATTCATCTACAGTTGTATGCCACCACCAGACTAGTTTGTGGTCTGCTTCATTTAGTATCAGAAATGTAGTTACAACATCTTCATTCACAGCATGGGTTTTGTGAGTTGAAGGAAACAGTATATTGCAGGGAGAAAACTTGGGTAATGTTTGCTGTGTTAACTGCGTTCTTCTGTCTACACAACCTGCACACATGCATTAACTGATGGATCCTATTCATTCAGTCAGTCTGATCTGACTAGTGGAATCTCGAGCCACTTCTCGGAATAGACCGTGCTACATTAACGCCGCAGCTCAAAGCCCCTTTAAGATTTTCCTACATATCGTACTATTGGACCTAGAATTAACTCAGGTCTTGTTTGCCGCTATCATTAACAGATGCAGATCCTTTTTTGACATTCAAGGTAAATGCTCTACCTCATTAATTTTATTCGAAACATAATCTTGTCTGCTGTTTGCCTGGCAATGGCATTGGTGCTGAATTATCTTTTTGTTTATTTTTGTCATATTGGGTTATTTTAGCCTCTTTTTCTTCGCTGCCTTAGGTGTAAGGGGTTTTCCCCTCTGTTGCCATCTACAAATAAAAAAAAAAACTTTTTGTGTTAAAAATTGTGTGTTTTAAATTTTTTATATCTGCGTGATTGACTAGTCTTACTGTTTCAGTGCTCTTAATATTTATTTTTCTAGGGTAGATTGCTTTTGATTCCTGCGTGTTTTGATATGAACAAGGAAAAGAGTCTCAAAAAATGGACTAAATGTGGGCATAAGATACCACCACAAGACGCTCATGATTTGTGTGTAGCATGCTTGGGTGTTTGTTATATGCCAGTGGAATGCGTTATTTGTTAAGCCTTTGATCCTAGAGCACTGTCTGACAGGAGGAACAAACATATCATTAAGGGCCTTTTACCTCAAACACACGGAGACTTCTGAGTCTTAAGAGTCAGTGCCAAGAAGGATACACTTTGAAGAAGTTGAACCTTCATCGGCTCCATAAACACAGAGGTTGGATGTGTCGACACTAGCATCGTCTCTGGCATTGACTCGAGAGCTGTTGGAATGAATTGTGGAGCTGAAGTTGCTGTCTTCATTTGTCTTCAACCTGTGGGTACTCTGATCTGGGACTGATCTGATTTGGCTGCATTTCCAGCATCTGATCCGAGCTGTAAGCTCCTCCCCTACCCATAATGCCCCTGTCTCCCTCCTCCCTTCATATCTCATTTGCCGCGCTAGCGTTCGCTTCGTGGTCTGGGCTCTAAGCATTTGTTGTTGGGTAAGTTAGTAGTTTTTTGGGCTATAGCTATTTATCTTCCCGATTTTCTATCTCCCCTTCTTTCCACTTGGCACTTAGGCATCAGGTACTTATTAAAAAAAAAAAAAAAAAAAAAAACATTCCCGCCTTTTTTTCTAGCCTAGAGTGTGCGTGTGTGTTTGGGTCTCTCTTTCTCTCTCCATCTATGGGGCAGAGACCCCCAAACAAGTTTAGAAAGTGCACAGAGTGTGGCCATAAGGTATCCACAGCCGATAGCCACACACTCCGTGTAGTTTGTTTAGGGATGGCTCACATCGAAAACCTCCTGCTCGATCTGCACTGGTTTAAATTACCGCACATTGATCAACAGGAGGAATAAACTCATATTGAAGAGCCTTCTCCCTCCACCTCCTACGGAGGCCTTGGTTACGTCAGCGGCTTCAGCTGCCTCTTCTGCTTCTTCCGCCTCTGCCTCTGGAACTCAACCTCCTGCTAAGAGGACCAGAGCCGGGCAGAAGTGTACGTACAGGGACCAAGACCAACCGAGGAAGCGGTCCCCTGACCGCTCGGCCTCGGGAAAGCCCATAGCAATCCACCCAGCTCCGTTCCTTTTGTTTTTTTCCCCGGAGCCAGAGGTGTTTCGGGTCTGCTCACCCCCCCGTCTGCTTTCCCACATTGGCTCTGAAGGCCGGTGTTGGTGGCTTTTTCTTCCCGGTCCACCCTTAGCCTCTTTGAAGCCAAGGTGGACAAGATAATGCGGAGATTTATCTGCACACAGATCTAGATGGGAGTCTTGTCTGCCCCCTTCTCCTCCAGGGCTGGGGGCATGCAGTCTGCCTTTGTCTTGATCCACTCCTTCTCCGATTCGACCTCCTGTTTTGGAGTATTCGGGTCTGAGGCCTCTCTGCATCGAGGGGTTGGTGCCAATGCTAGCTTGTACCTCTACGCTGGCCATTACCCTGAGTGGCTCAGCTCCGACTATTTTGGAGCTGACCAGCTCTCAAAGCCATGTCCTCCGCGCTGGATCTGATGTGGCAATGTCGATCTCAAGTTTTTCAGAGCCAAGCAGCCTGTTCAGAATCTCGATGCCTGGAAGTTCGGCTCCGGCTCAACCGTTGGATCTGAGGTTGATGGACCCGGTCACTGTTCCCTCTCCAGGGGTTTGTTCGCCTTCTGCTTTTGACGTGGTGGAGAGGGTCCTCTCGGTTTTGTTGTGATCCTTGACACTTCTGTTCTCTGAGTCCCTTCTGGCTCCCTCTGGATCTGGTCCAGATTCTGCCATCCTGCGCCTCAGGGACAGCCTGCTGCCTCTCTGCCCCAGGGAGTTCCCCCATGGGAACAGATTGATGTTTTTTGAGTCCTCCCCAGTTAAACACCCTGAGGAGGTTCCTCGAAAATACACTAGCAAAAGGAGGCACTTAAAAACTCCCTGTCAGAGTCTGTCATGGAGGACTTCGGTCTCCTTTGGAGATATCATGGAGATCCTCCTTTAGCGATGGGGTGGTCTGCCCAGCAACCCAACCCAGACGAGTCTGTGTTCCTGGAGGTGTTTGGAGTAGGAACCTCTACATCCTGGGAATCACCTCCTGCGGATCCCCTGGTGATCTGATTACATCTTTGGCGTGGAAGGAGCCCAACATGCTGGAGCCTGTCCCCAAATGCCAGGATAAAATACCGTCAGAACCTGTTGGACCAAGAGATCCCTAGTTGATGCCATGGTGGTGGCAGTGGCCAAACAAGAAGGAGCTCACACAAGAGAGCTCCATGGTCCATCCACTTGACCGAGAGTTCAGGACGATGGACCGTTTATGGGAAGTGGGTGTATGCTTCACCCACGTTGTCTATATGTGTGCTGAACTACATGGCACACGTAATTAGACTTCAGCGGGACCTAGTCAGAGAGGTTGCTGAGTTTACCCTAGGGTTCATGTTGGTGGAGGCCAAAAACGTTTTCTTCTCCCGGATGGCCACCCTCACTTTGATTGCCAGCACCTCTGTGGCTTCTCACTTGTGCTACCAAGGGGGTCGCTAGAACTGCTGGGACAGGCATTGCCATCAGATGTCACACCTGGCTCTGACTCTGTGCCTTCTCGGAGCCCTTTAGGCCATCTTTTACTAATGCCCTGTATGACGGTTCCACCCTCTTTGGAAAGTCTGTACGCGGCACTCTATTCCAGCGCAAGAAATACAGGAAGACTGCCATTGCACTCTGCTTCTCCACTACTCAATGAAAATTTTCAAGGAATCAGTGAGGAGCAAAGATGTGGTTCCAGAAATCTCAGGGCTTTTCCCAGGATGCTCTGGACTCGCCTGCCCCCAGAGGCAGTGGGGGATTTGACAGATACCTTCCCGAGGCAGAGGGGGCCTGAGAAATCAGGGGTCTCGAGATTCATTCTCAGCCACACCTGCGCAGCAGCCCTGAGGGGCTGCCTGACTGCTCATCTCTGGAGGCAGTCGGGCCGACTTTTGCTACACCCAACAGCCTGGGAGTCCATCACAAATGATCGTTGGGTGTTGCAGATCATATCCAGAGGATAGTCAATCCCCTTCATTCAAACACCTCCCCTCCCAGACACCTGGATGTTCCACCTGCGCAAAGGGAGGAGGCAGCACTGGAAATTGACAAGCTGTTAGAAAAATTAAGTCATCCAGCCTGTCCCCCCAGACCAGTCCAGATTAGACATGTATTCCAGAGTATTTTTAGTGCCTAAGAAGACAGGGAATTCCAGAGTATTTTTAATGCCTAAGAAGACAGGGGACTAAAGACCCATTCTGGGTCTTTCCACCTTAAACCTGTCAGTTGCCAATACAAAATTCCAGATGGTCACTCTCCAATCTGTCCTACCCTTGATGCAGAAGAATGACAGGATGTGCTCGGTCGACCTGCAGGACGGATACTGCCACATCAAAATGGACAGACGCTCGTGGAGGTTCCTTTGCTTCTGGCTGGGCGGCCAATCATTTTCAGTTCAGAGCCCTGTTCTTTGGTCTCACCACAGCCCCTAGGGTGTTCAGCAAAGTGATGGCAGTGGTAGCGGCTCACCAGCAGCTGCAGGGCTTCCAGGTCTTCTCCTACCTGGACAATTGGCTGCTTTCTGCCCCCTCCAGGCATCATCCTTGTCAAGCTACAGATCCCCTTCTCCAAACAGCCCACCAGTTGGGCATAGCCATAAATCTCAATAAATCTCAACTGACTATGATTCAAGTTCTGGATTTTATTGGAGTTCGGTTGGACACTATTCAGACTAAGGTATTTTTAGCCTCAGACAGAATCCAGTCCCTAAAACAACATGTTCTCTGTATCCTTCAAACTCAGTTGCCAAGAGCAGAATTGGTCTTACGGGCATTGGGGTCCATGGCGGCCATGATTACCATCATGCCCACGGCCCGGTTGCACATGACATTACTTCAGTGGACCTTTTTGGTCCTGCTAGACCTACCATTGTCACACTCTATTCGCATTATCTTGGATGTGCAGGGATTCTCTTCTATGGTGTATTCGATTCCAGAATCTTCTTCGGGGTCACCCCTTTATTCTTCCTGTCCCGTTGACCATGGTGACCACGGATGCCTCCCTGCTCAGTTGCAGGGGACATTGCTTGGGAAGGACAGTCCAAGGCACGTGATCTCCCAACAAGACTCGATTGCATATCAGCATCCTGGAGATGAGGGCAGTGCTCCTAGCATTGCAAGCTCTCCACGCCCATCTTCCTCTAGGAGCGATTGCCATTAAGAACTGACAATATGTTGGTAGTCTGGTAAATCAACAAGCAGGGGGGAACCAGGTCTTATCCCCTGTGTTGCAAAGCCATGAGAGTGGGTGATCTCCACCAGCCATTTTCTGGTGGCATCGCACATTCCGGAGAGGTCCAATATTCTTGCGGACAGACTCAGCAGGTCTGTCCTGACACCTTACGAGTGGTCTCTGAATCCTTCAGTAGCGAAACACATCTTTCTAAAGTGGAGTCAGCCTTGCTACTATCTCTTCGCCTCTCCTTCCAACATGAAGTGCAGTGAGTTTTTCGCTCTGAATCTCCCACAAGGGAAAGACCCCAGAGATGCTTTGGTTCAAGCTTGGCCCTCCGGTCTCCTGTATGCTTATCCTCCTCTCCCTCTGATCCTGAAATTCCTTCAGAAAGCTTGCAGGCTGGGGAGCTCCGTCATCCTCATTGCCCCATTCTGACTTCACCAAGTCTGGTTCCCTGCTCTGTGGTCTCACATAGTGTGTCCCTCTTGGACATTAGATCCAGCTCCGGATTTCATCTCCCATCCCTCAGGGATCCCTCACCCAGATCTGGTCATTATGAAGCTCACCGCTTGGCTGCTGCAGTTCCAGTGATAGTCAGGACCTCCCGGTTTATCTTCACCGATCAAAAAGATATTGCTGCTCATAAATCTACCAGAAAGGTTTATTTCAGCAAGTGGAAGCATTTCTGTATTTGGGCAGCTCAGCATGCTGTAGATCCCTTTACTGCCCCAATTCCGCTGGTTCTAGAATTTTTGGCAAGCATTTTACATCAAGGAGCTAGTTCTACAGTTAAGGTCCAACTGGCAGCTTATATGTAACTTTCATTTAGGCGACAGCACTGCTTCTCTAGCTTCTTCTAAGCTTTGGAAATAATTTTTTGAAGGGTACCTTTTTCTTCTGCCACCATTAAGGACCCAGTGCCTCCTTGGAATCTTACACTGGTTCTGCAAGCTCTTGTCTCTTTGCCTTTCGAACCTGCAGCCTCAGTGGATCTACAGCTCTTGTCATGGAAAATGGCTTTCCTGATTGTTATCAAATCAGCCAAAAGGATTTCAGGAATTAAGGGGTTATCAGTCAAACTACCTTATATGACTTTTCATAAAGACATACACACTAACCCCTCTTTCCTTCCCAAAGTGGCTTCGGAATCAAACATTAATCAGGTAATTAATCTCCTTGTTTTCTTTCTGAATTTTCAGAATAAGGGAGAGTACAAATTGCACTTGTTGGAGGTTCATAGAGAGTTATGCTTTTACTTGCATAGGACTAAATCCTTTCATAAATCTGACCAACTTTATTTCCTATTGTAAGCCCTTTTTAGGGAAACCTGTATCGAAGGTCACCATTGCTTCGTTGGATTTCAGTGTATTATCCTGACGTATTTGACTAGAGGTTTACCCCCTGCCAGAACATGTTAAGATGCATTCGACTAGATCTGTGGCTACTTCAGCTGCCTTCTGGTCCAGAGTTTCATTGAATGACATTTGCTCTGCGGCTACTTGGGCATCTTTGCATATCTTTATTTTGCACTATAAGTCGGGCATTTTAAGAACAGGGCATCCTTTGGCTCTTGAATATCCTTCCATGAGGGCCAGACCTCTCAACTGTCCCTGATCTTAATGGATGTCCCTGATTTAGACTCTGATTTTAGGTCTGTCCCTCTGAATCCCTCTTAAAACTGGTGATTGCTGAAGAAAAGTTGGTGAATTGCCCTTAGTAAATAATGATAGTAATTCAGAGCTATAAACGTTTTACATCAGAAAATCTATATTAATCCACATTCTTTTATTCTGCAAATGTTACAAGTTAATAGTACAAATATTTAAAAAATGTCCCTGATTGTCCCTGATTCTGTTGAGATTTGTCTCTGATCGGTTGAGAGCTATGATGAGGGCCTCCCAGGTGTTGGTAGCTGGAGACTCTGTCCCACAGGTTGAAGAACAAATGAAGACAACTTCAGATAAAGAAGTTATGTACTCACCATAACGTTCCATCTGAGTTGTTGCTTTTCATTTATCTTCAACCATCTCTCTCAGCTTCCCTCTGCCTTAAGTGGGTTGTGTAGTGGTCTGGTCAGAAGAGATATAGTCACCATGTTTGCATACCTTTGTTATCCTCTTCATGCTTCTGGAGACCTATCGATCTGAAGTAGGTTACTTCATTTAGTCTTCAACCTGTGGGTTACGGATCTGACTTGGATCCGAGCCGGCAAATTCACAAACATCTGCTCCAAGCTCCTCCCCTACCCATAATACACTGCCATCACCTTCCTTCCCTTAGATCTCATTTGTCACATTTGCAATTGCATCGTGATCTCCGAGCTCCAGATCTAGTGAGTAGTTAGAGTTTTGCTTCAGTGCTTTTTTGCAGTTTGTGTTAGGTGAGTTAGTGTAGTTTCCCCCTCCACTCCCCTCACTGGTGCGTCATGCTTTTTCTAGTTTAAAAAGTTTTCAAAAAAAGTAATTTCTCCCTTACCCTCTTTTTGTGTGTGTGTGTGGCCTAGTAGGTAGTCTTAGGCTTTTGTTGTTGATAATGGCTGAACAGCCTAGACAAATATTTAGAAAATGCAATGTGTGGCCACAAGTTGTTGCCTGCCGACGGACACACTCTGTGCGTTGTCTGCTTGGGTTTGTTTCACCTATCTTCTGAATGTGGTATTTGGGCATGCTTTAACCCGCGAGCCGTGAGGGGACCGCAGGGCAAAGCTTATTAGGCAGGGCCTCTGCTCTGAGGCGGTCACTTCTACTTCGGCGTTCTTGGCTGTGACTGCTTTTTCAGTCTCCGTCACTCCTCTCTGTCTCTCCCTCCAAGGCCGGGACTCAACCTCTCTCTTCTAGGCCTGGGGAAGAGGATTCTGTTCACCAGAAGAAACCTGAGGGAGAGCACAAGGCTGAAAGGCACAGGAAGTGGTTTCCCGGATCGTTGCACCCCAGCGGGTCCTCCTCCCAAGGTTCATGTGGTTACTAAACCTACCTCCCCTTGGCTTCGATCTCCACGTTTCCCTCCGGAGCTGGAGGAGCCTAGGTCTTCCTCCAGGGCATCAGTACACTGGCCAGCTAGGTCTGAGTCAGTCTCCTAGTCGCAGTCCATGTGTAGTCTCTCGGAATCAGACATGGATAAAATAATGAAGAGGTTTATTCAGATGCAGATCCAGATGGGAGTCCTGCCAGCTCCCTCTTCAGAGGAGGTAGCTCGCATCTCTTCTTTTCATCAATTTTTCCTTCTCCGATCCGACCCTCTGCTTTGGAGTATGTGGATCCATGTTTGGAGTCAGGGTGTCGGCACTGATGGTACTTGCTTCCTCGACACCGGCGGTTGCCTTGAGCTCGTTGGATCTGACTAGTTCGGATCCGAGTGGCTCTTGGAGCCATAGCCTGGGTGTCGGATCCGAGGGGGTGGAGGTTTTTTCATCTGCTCTGACTTTGCCTGCTGTGGGCCATCCCCTCGGCACTCCGTCTCCTTTGGGACCGGCTCCGATCCGCTTGTCAAACCCAGTTACTGTGCTGGAGTCCCAGGTGGCTCGCTCTCCTTCGGTGTTCGATGTGGAAAGGGTCCTCTCTGTTGGATCGAGACCTCTGACCATTTCTTCGGATTCTGCCCCGACTCCCCCTGGTTCTGGTACAACTCCAATCATTTTACCACAGGGATAGCCCGTGCCCGAAGTGCCCCAGATGGTTTCCCTTAAGGAACATCAGACAGCTTGTGACCCCTCTCTAGAAAGCCTTACCGGAGAGGTTCCTTGCAAGCATACGTGCAAGAGGAGGCACTTGAACTCCTCCCCGGAGTTCCTCACTGAGGACACCGACTTAGAGGAAGGTGAAGATTCCGCAGATCACCTCACTTGGATATCTCCTTTGGAGACATCATGGAACTTTTGCACCAGCAGAGAGGCTGGGCCACACAAAACCTTCCTCGGACAAGTCGGTGTTCCTGGAGGCCTTCAGTGCGGGCCTGTCTACTTCCTGGGTATCCCCCCATGTACCCTCTGGTGGATTTAATCACTTCGTCTGCTTGGAAGGAACTGCACACCATGGAGCCTATTCCAAAACGCCCTGACAAAATTTTAAGCCCCCCTTCTGACAGACCGGTATGGAACCAGAGGTTCCTCTGTAGACATTATGGTGGTAGCAGCAGACACCAAGAAGGAACTGGCTCAAGAAAGTTCCTCTGTCCATCCCCCCACCCTAGGGTCCAGGTTGATGGACCGCCTAGGGAAGCGTACATATGTGTCAGCAACTTTTTCTATAAGGGCGCTGAAGTACTTGGCCCATGGTATTTGATTGCAATGTGACCTTAAGGAACTCGCTGAGTTGCCCCAGGGTCCACATCGCAGGAGGATAAAAACACATTTTCCGCGAGGATGGCCATCCTTAAATCGGTATCAAATACGTCCATGTGCCTTCTCTCACATGCACCGAGGGAGCGGCTAGGGCGGCTGGGTCCGGCTTTGCTATGAAGCGTCACGCCTGGCTTAGATTGTGTCAGTATTTGGAGCCCTTCAGGGCGTCATTTGCGAATGCTCCTTATGATGGCTCTAAGCTTTTTGGTAAGACCATCCATGACACTTTGGTCCAGAGCGAGAAAGACGGGAAGACACTGTCTACCGTTGGGATCCGCTTCTCGAACCCTCAAAGATCCTTTTCTCGGAATGAGGAAGGGCAAAAGAAGATGTGGTTCCGGTAGTCTCAGTATTACTGGAATGCTCAGGACTCGTCTTCCCCCTAGAGGCAGAGGGGGTCAGGATGGACACCACCCTGGGGGCAGGGGGGGGGGGGTCCAAGGAATTTTGGGTTTTGAGAACCTTTCTCAGACAGGCCATCACAGTAATCCTGAGGGGTTGCCCGACTGCTCTGCTCTGGAGGCAGTCAGAGGTTGCCTGTCATTGCACATGACGGCATGGGATTCTGTGTCATCTGACTGTTGGGTGCTACGAATCATATCCAGAGGTTATACAATTCCCTTTGTGGCTCCCCCTGTACCACCAAAACACCTCCTGGACATACCACCCATGCAAAGGGAGGTGGCAGCACTAGAGGTTATTGAGCTGCTAAAGAAACGAGCCATCAAACCCATTCCTCGATCAGTCCAGATCAGGCATCTATTCCAGGTTCTATTTGGTGCCAAAAAAGACGGGGGACCTCAGGCCCACCCTGGATCTGTCCACCCTGAACCTGTCCATTGCCTAAAAAAAGTTCCGGATGGTCACATTACAGTCCATCCTGCCTTATTTGCAAAAGATGGACTGGATGTGCTCGTTAGACCTCCAGGATGCTTACTACCACATAAAGATACACAATAGCTCCAGGAGGTTCCTTCACTTCTGGCTAGGGGCCAATCATTATCAGTTTTGAGCTCTAATCTTTGGTCTCACCACAGCCCCCAGGGTGTTCACCAAGGTTATGGCAGTAGTAGCGGCTCACTTGAGGCTCCAGGGTATTCAGGTTTTCCCGTACCTGGACGATTGGCTCCTTGCTGCATCCACCAAGCGTCTGCTTTGTCAGGCCAGGGACTTATTCCTACACCTAGCAGATCATCTAGATATTAGAGTCAACATTGCCAAATCTATTCTAGATCCTGTCCAGGTCATAGAATGTATCGGAGTACAAATAGAAACCTTGCAGAGAGAAGTCTTCCTGATCCCAGAGAGAATTTGAAATCTGCAACTGCATGTCACTGCTATTGCTCACAGATATCTCCCGCCAGCAGGGGCAGTGTTGCGAGCCCTCAACTCTATGGCAGCCACGATTACACTTTTTCCGTGTGCTCGTTTGCATACGCTAGTTCTACAGTGGACTCTTGCTGTACAATGGTCATTGCTGGATCTTCCACAGAGTCATCCGATTCATATAAGCAAAGCTTGCAGGGCATTCTTTCTGTGGTGGATGCACTTTGTGTGGACATTCTCGAAGGACACTCATTTATCGCAGCCCCAGCCCAAGCCACAGTGACCATGGACGCCTCCCAGCTAGGGTGGGGGTCATTGCTCGTGAAGGACAGTCCAAGGCATGTGGTCCCCGACCTACACCAGCTTGCATATCAGTGTTCTAGAGATGAGAGTGGTCCTTTTAGTGTTGCAGGCCCTTCATGCCTCTTTCTCTGGGAACAGTTGCAATTCAGTCTGACAACATTGTTGGTGGACTGGTATATCAACAAACAGGGAGGGACCAGATCCTACCCCCTTTGTTGCAAAGCCATGAGAGTATGGGAATGGGCAATCTCCAGTCGCTTTCTGCTAGCAACGTACATTCCAGGACGGTTCAGTGTTCTGGCAGACAGGCTCAGACACTCTATCCGGATGCCTTACAAGTGGTCTCTGAATTTTTCAGTAGCGGAAGAGATCTTTCTAAAGTGGGGTCAGCCTTGCTGCGATCTCTTTGCATCTCCTTCCAACGCAAGTGGAGAGAGTTCTTCGCTCTGAACCCCCCACCAGGGGAATCCCCCAGAGACGCTCTAGTTCATGCTTGGCCTCCTGGTCTTCTGTATTCCAAAGTTTTTACAGAAAGCTCATTGACTGGCGAGCAAAGTCATCCTTATTGCCCCTTTTTGGCCTCGCCAGGTTTGTTTCGCCTTCCTCTGGTCTCATAGGTTCATAGGTAGATACTAGGCTATCGGCCCAAGGGCCTGCGTAAGCCTAGCCAACAAGGTTCCCTGGCTTACACCACCCAAGAAAGTTATTTTCCTGTGCCACTGTCGAGCAGAGACACAGAAGTGATTCCTGGGGTGTATTTCCTATTTCCCATCCACTCATCAAGATTTTTCTTGAAGAGTGCTAATGAGGAACTTTGCTTGACATAGACGGGTAGCCTGTTCCAGAGTATGGGAAGTCTCTGGGACAGGAATCTCTCCCTCCAGAATGTCCTGTTTATTGTGGTGACAGGTTTAGGTCCCTAGAGCGTGTAGCTCGGAGGGATTGGGATTTCTTTAGGTGTAGCATGTCCAACAGCTCTGGGTTTGACATAGCTTTATACGTTAGGCAGAGATCACCTCTGAGTAGGCGATATGCTACGGAGTAAAGCTGGAGTTTTTTGAGACGGTCAGTGTAGGGCATCTGTTTGAGGCCAGTAATCCTCTTTGTGAGGTACTTTTGTGGCCTTTCCAGCTGCTGCAGATGTCTTGAGGTACATTCCAAAAGGGGCGTTGTACTCTAATGGGTCTAATGAGTGTCGAGTAGAGGGGAACAATGACCTCTTTTTTTTTCCTGGATGAGAACCCTTTTATGGTGAGGTGTGCCAAGTAGAAGGACTTCCTGACTACTGTGGCGATGTGACTATCAAAGGACAGACTATTGTCCACCTGGGTCCCAAGGTCTCTTATCACACATTCGGTGTCAAGTAGAGTGCTGCCTATGTGGTAGTTCGTGGGTACAGAGTTTTTACTAAAGGGGATGACACTGTACTTTTTGGCATTGAGCTTGAGGCCATGGCTCTGACACCAGGCATGTGTCTCAGTGAGGCCCTTCTGTAGGATGTCCACATCATTTGAGGACTAAACTCCTAGTTTACAGTCATCTGCGAACTTCGTTAGCCAGTGGCTTTCTGTGTTAGCCTTTATTTCAGAGAAGTAGATATCAAACAGGAGAGGTCCCTGGACTGAACCCTGTGGTACTCCACTTGTCACTGGTTTGAGGTCAGATTTGGAGTCTGCAACTTTTACAGTGTGGGTTTTGTCAGTGAGCCGGTTGGCAACCCATCTTGTGACATAGGGATTTATACCTAGTTAAGTGAGTTTAGCTATAATTCCAGAATGGGGGATGGTGTTGAAAGCCTTGGCGAGGTCAAGATAGGATGTGTGAACCACCTTACCCTCATCTACAGCTTTGTGACTGCCTCAAAGAAGTCGATCAGGTTCAGGAGGCATGATCTGCCTTTCACAAACCCGAACTGGGTGGGATCCGGAGTTTGGAGGTTACCAATGTCTTTGTTTATGAGTTCCATGATGATACATTCCATGGCTTTGCAGACCAGGCTCGTCAGGCTAATAGGGCGATAGTTCCTGGGATCAGTGGTGGCTCCCCCTTTGTGGAGTTGGATAACTGTTGCTGTGCACCATTCAGTGGGCACAAAGCCTGATGCGAGGCTATTATTGAA